>NC_064623.1:83298513-83601543 GCF_023898315.1 Schistocerca nitens | reverse complement strand
TGGCAGCTGCACATCCATGTGTGACAGGAATCGCCAACCCTCCAAGGCCTTTTTTAAGGGACCGAAGGCGTGATAATGGCATGGGGCGAGATACAGATGAGGTGTTCCAGTGTCTCCCAGTTTGAGTGTCGCAGCTTCTGATCTCTCCTAAATGTCCGGTTCGAATCGCGAGCAGCACGGAACTGCGTGCACCGTTCCACAACGGCGGTTTTCGACAGACGTGCTGCCACGTACACACTCTTCATTCTCTGTTGGACGTTTTGCACTTCGTCAACAAAGCAAAAAATAACAGCATGTTGGTCCTGTTTGCACACATTTGGTAATAATATCACCATAGTTCACTTTTACGCATTTACTGCATACACGCCGAAAACACGAATATCGCACTAATTCTTTGTCCACATACGCTTGTATACGCTCATTGGAGACACGATATGTTGCATATATACTGCAGCAGCAGCCTCAGATGGAAACTTCTTGATCGTGCCTCACGCAGAGAAAGCATTTGCCAAAATGACTCACTTCTGGACGTCTAAAAAAAAAAATGAATACATCTCTCAGTTAACCAATACGAAATTTCAAGATGCAATTAGTAAAACTTCTAGTGAAACTAAGACAGGAAATAATCATTCCGACGTTCATGTGTAGAGTGAGCTACACGAAGCAACCAAAAACCAAAGACTTATCTCTGTGGCAAAATGCAGTTAGTTAGCAATTAGCGGATGGAAAGACGGAATTCGCTGAAGTCAAAAAGATAGTACATGAAAAGTTTGGAAATTTGTGGGTGGTTCCTATGGGACCAAACTACTGAGGTCATCGGTCCCTCGGCTTACGCACTACTTAATTTAACTGAAACTAACTTACGCTAAGCACAACACGCACCGCCATGCCCGAGAGAGGACTGGAACCTCCGACGAGGGGAGCCGCTCGAACCGTGGCAAGGCGCCTAAGACCACGCGGCTGCCCCGCGCGGCTGTACATGAAGACAAATAACTTGCACAAGAGTCTTACTACAGTGAACAAGAAACAGCATCCGTGCTCTGACCCATTAACTACATTATCGCACAATTTACTGTGTGTTGTGGAAGCTGTACCACACTTCCACGATGATTGAGGAGAATTTAATTTGACATTAGGCAGTTTCAGGTGTTTTTGCATGAGATAAAAAGAACGTTCACGATGCTGGTCAGATGTGCAAAGATTCGCCATTGTCACAAGTCTTTTGCAGCCAAATACTGATATGCTGGAATGCAGGGATCATTATGGAAAGAATTTTTCAGCTCGGGACGGTTCCATGCACGCCAAGAAAGTCTCAGGAAGTATTTTGAAAAATACGGTTATTTGAACAAGACAGGGTACTGGGACGATTCGATGCTGCACCGGAAAGTAGTGTTAATATTAAAGGCAAAGTTAATTATTGTATCAGAAACCGAAAATAGAGGAGTTCATGCCCATTTTAGATTCTACAGACCTGAACGATACAACAACTATACTAAAGACAACAGTCATGTCAACTAGTAGGTCTATAATCCGGATTATATGAACAATAAGCATTTTCATCAGTGGCTTAATCAGCCACAGGATTAGCACATGAATCAGAACTGGAGTAATTCGGGTCCACATACACTATGTGATCAAAAGTATCCGGACACCTGGCTGAAAATGACTCACAAGTTCCTGCCGCCCTCCATCGGTAATGCTGGAATTCAGTATGGTGTCAGCCCACCCATAGCCTTGATGACAGCCTCCACTCTCGCAGGCATACGTTGAATCAGGTGTCGGAAGGTTTCTTGGGGAATGGCAGCCCATTCTTCACGGAGTGCTGCACTGAGGAGAGGTATCGATGCCGGTCGGTGAGGCCTGGCATGAAGTCGGCGTTCCAAAACATCCCAAAGGTGTCCTTACGATTCTGGTCAGGACTCTGTGCAGGCCAGTTCATTACATGGATGTCGTGTAACCACTCCACGCCGGCCGTGCGTTTTGGACAGGTGCACCATCGTGTTGAAAGATGCAATCGCCATTGCTCCTCAACAGCGGGAAGAAAGAAGGTGCTTGAAACATCAATGTAGGCCTCTTCTCTGATAGTGCCACGCAAAACAACAAGGGGTGCAAACGCCTCCATGCAAAACACGACCACACCATAACACCACCGCCTCCGAATTTTACTGTTGGCACTACACACGCTGGCAGACGACGTTCACCGGGTATTCGCCATACCAATGCCACACCATGCCATCTGATAGCCACATTGTGTACCGTGATTCGTCACTCCACACGACGTTTCTCCACTATTCAATCGCCCAATGTTTACGTTCCTTTCACCAAGCGAGACGTCGTTTGGCATTTACCGCCGTGATGTGTGGCTTACGAGCAGCTGCTCGACTATGAAATCCAAGTTTTCTCACCTCCCGCCTAATTGTGCAGTGGATCCTGATGCAGTTTTGGATTCCTGTGTCATGATCTGTCTAGATGTCTGCCTATTACACATTACGACCTTCTTCAACTGTCGGCGGTCTCTGTCAGTCAACAGACGAGGTCGGCCTGTACGCTTTTGTACTGTACGTGTCCCTTCATGTTTCCACTTCACTACCACATCGGAAAAGACCTAGGGATGTTCAGTAGTGTGGAAATCTCGCGTACAGACGTATGACACAAGTGATACCCAATCGCCTGACCACTTTCGAAGTCTGTGGGTACCGTGGAGCGTCCCATTCTGCTCTCTCACGATGTATAGTGACTACCGAGGTCGCTGTTATGGAGTACCTGGCAGTAGGTCGCAGCACAGTGCACCATAATATCCAAAAACGTGTGTTTTTGGGGGTGTCCGGATACTTTTGATCACATGGTGTATGAATGTGGCCAATGATGGAAATGGACAGTCCACTTCCAAACAAGAAAACTAACTGCAACTGCAGTAAACCCTGAAGCGGCAGTCGAGGAACAGAATATGGGTAGCCCGCATCTCGTGGTCGTGCGGTAGCGTTCTCGCTTCCCACGCCAGGGTTCCCGGGTTCGATTCCCGGCGGGGTCAGGGATTTTCTCTGCCTCGTGATGACTGGGTGTTGTGTGATGTCCTTAGGTTAGTTATGTTTAAGTAGTTCTAAGTTCTAGGGGACTGATGACCATAGCTGTTAAGTCCCATAGTGCTCAGAGCCATTTGAAGCCAGAATATGGGTAGCAACGAAACAGCCAACCTGCTTAGGTACGGTAAGGAATGTGGTATTTGGGAAAGTTTGACACCACTAAATGTGTCAGCAGACTCATTACCGTGTGATTGTCTCCGTTAAGAGCTTACTTCTAGGTCACAATTATATTTCTGGATTTTCATTTCCTTACAATTGAAGTAATGTGTGGCTTCAGCGTTGTCGCTGTTATTATGCTAAGCATGTGAGCGGATTCTTTTCCTGCCCTGGTGACATGTTTTAATTACGCCTCACTGTTCAGTCGCGTTCCACGACAAAACGGGGGAAAACAGCGAAAAAGGCCTTCAGCCTCACGAGACGTTTACTTCACGACTTGGAAAGCCTATTACAAGGTATTCTTCAAATTGTAGTGTAGGATTATTTATAAAATTGTTCTTCTTCCTTTTTGTCAAAGTTAATTGGTAATGTAGGTTACAATTCGAAGTGTTCAAACATTATTTCTAGCAATTATGGCTTATACATGAATTACAAATTTAATTTCCTTTTTTCTTCAGTGGGTTGAGTGGAGAAATTTTGTTTCATAATCACTCGACATTGTCGCCTAGAGAGCGATCAATGAATACTATGCAAAGATGGCTTCAGATATGAAGTTTCTTATTGCCTTGATCGGATGTAAGTACAGTGGGTTATTCGCTTCGAGAGGACTAAGCTGCCATCTTCAGATCTGCAAGGTTATAAAAAATTACAAAAATATTTACACTGTTGCAACTGTAATCGTAAAGTAGCGATTTTACGTATGGTCTTTTTGACGTACTCACAGTGTACAGGTTATAGAATCACGCCGTGCGATGAACCATACGTCTGATTTCATACCATGATAACAGATTGTGAGTTTGAAATGAAATTATCTTTATTTACGTTATTATAGTAGAAACAGAAATTCCAATATATGCCTAAGGTAGCAATACCTCAAAATAAAAAAAAAAGAGTGGAACTGGTGGTACTCCGCTGAATTACTGTGTTATCCTGACTGAAATGCGGCTGCATATAGCCGGTAAGCAATAGAGATACATGCGGCATTTCTTGATGTGCCACACTTGTGTGAATCGGTGTTCCCATGAGGAAACAGTTTTATTTCTCAATGATCCACTCTTTTTTTATTATGTGATATTTTTACCTTAGGCATATATTGGAGTTTGTACATACTGTAATAACTTATGTGAAGATAATTTCATTCGAATTCACAGCCCGGTACGATGGTACGAAAGCAAACGTACGGTTTACGTGAAAAAGAACTTGAGTAGAATCGTTATTTTACGATTACAGTTGCAACAGTGTAAATATCTTCGTACTTTTTATAACCTTTCAGAAATGAAGATGACAGCTTAGTTCTGTCGCAGGTACTAACCCTGTGTACCTGCACGCGATCAAATTAATAAAAGACTTCATACCTGAAGCTTTCTTCACATTAAATTTTGTTTCATATAGGTCTTTTTCGATTGGATTTTGACAAAGTTATTCCTTTTTTTAGTTATTTCATTGATTTTTTTTTACAAAAGTATTTCGCTGCATGTTTTCTTACTCAACAAATGTGATGGCTTTTTAGTCCTCTCGGTTGCCAGTCATCTATAGCTGTCCCGCAGAACAGCCTCATGTCGATCCAGACAAGATTGTAGACGGTCGATACATCTTACGGGCTGAAGATACTGCTTATAGACTAACCATCGGGCATCGGATGGCAGCAGACATGGGATAATACCACAAAAGAATCAAAATACATAGCAATCTATTCGCTTCATGGGGAGAAACACAAGAAAACGAATAGTTGCAAAACAGGTGGGGGAGATGCTACACATTACAACTGTCGCAGCCTAACTCCTGAAACCTTTTCCTAACAACAGTACATCAGCCTTGCTTATTACACCAATCTTTCTTGCTTAACACGTTCTATAATCATATCAATAAAGTACCGTCTGTAGTAACTGAAAGCCGTTGTTTAGTATCTCTGTAGTCATTAACTTGCAGTTGACCTCAATATTTGTATATTGTTACGCTGTCTCGTGTGTGCCGCATCCAACTAACAATGTCCGCTGCTGGCAAACTTGATTGTCGCTTCGGCGACGGTTGCTCTGCGTTGGTTAGCTTGCACTCGCCCACATATGAGAACTGCGTGACTTCGTGTTCATTCTGATAACTGTTTCACACACACTCATACACAGCAGAAGTTCAGGTCGCTCTAGGCGAAGTCGCATCTTAAAGGTACTGGTTGTTTGTAGTCGGTTCAGGGAGTTCCGAAACCTGTACAGAAAATTGGAATAGAGGTCAACATAAATATCATTTCCGCCCTTTTTATTGCTCATGAAAACTACACATTGCATGTTGTACCACCATACAGCGAGACCTTCAGAGGTGGTAGTCCAGACTGCTATACATACCGGCACCTCTAATACCCAGGCATTTATGCCTGTCTGTATTCGTCGTGGCATACTGTCCACAAGTACATCAAGGCACTGTTGGCCCAGGTTGTCCCACTCCTCAATGGCGATTTAGCGTAGATCCCTCAGACTGGTTGGTGGGTCACGTCGTCCATAAACAGCCCTTTTCAATGTATCCCAGGCATGTTTGATAGGGTTAATGTCTGAACATGCTGGCCACTCTAGTCGAGCGATGTCGTTATACTGAAGGAAGTCATGAATGACGATGGGGGCGCGAATTGTCGTCCAATATGCTGCCGATATGGTTGCACTATCGGTCGGAGGATGGCATTCACGTATCGTACAGCCGTAAAGGCGCCTTCCATGACCTCTAGCGGCGTACGTCGGCCCCACATGCCACCTCAAACAACAGGGAACCTCCAACTTGCTGCACACGCTGGACAGGGTGTCTAAGGCGTTCAGCCTGACTGCGATGCCTCCAAACACGTCTCCGACGATTGTCTGGGTGAAGGCATATGCGACACTCATCGGTGAAGTGATCGTGATGCCAATCCTGAGCGGTCCATTCGGCATGTTGTTGGGCCGAGCTGTACCGCACTGGATGGTGTAGTGGTTGCAAAGACGGACCTCTCCATGGCCGTCGGGAGTCAAGTTGCGCATCATGCAGCCTATTACACACAGTTTGAATCGTAACACGACGTCCTGTGGCTGCACGAAAAGCATTATTCAACATGGTGGCGTTGCGGTCAGGGTTCCTCCGAGCCATAATCCGTAGGTAGCGGTCATGCACTGCAGTAGGCCTGAGCGAGACCTGTCATGGACTGTTCCCCCATGTCCGAGCAACATCGCTTTGGTCCACTCCGAGACGGCTGGACACTTCCCTGGTTGAGCCTGGCACAAATGCGGACGCGATCGAAACGCGGTATTGACCGTCTAGGCATAGTTCAATTACAGCAACACGAGCTCTGTACCTCCTTCGTGGTGGAATGACTGGAACTGATCCGTTGTTGGACCCCCTCCGTCTAATAGGCGCTGCTCATGCATAGTTGTTTACATCTTTGGGCGGGTTTAGTGACATCTTTGAACAGTCAAAGAGGCTGTGTCTGTGATACTGTACCCACAATCAACGTCTATCTTCAGGAGTTCTGGGAGCCGGGGTGATGCAAAACTTTTTTTGATGTGTGTATATGCATGCCCGATTCATATCGTATTGCCACAATATGACTTCCAAGACAGCTACCCCAAACCCCTCGCGATCGCGTATTATTCTATACGTAACTAAAATTAACCCATAAGAACACCGCATTGCTTAAAATTTCTCATTATTCAGCATAATTGTAATGTATAATTGAATTTATTAGATCTGTGTCACCCTTTGTTATCTGGTTCAAATGGTTCTGAGCACTATGGGACTTAACATCTGCCCGCATCTCGTGGTCGTGCGGTAACGTTCTCGCTTCCCACGCCCGGGTTCCCGGGTTCGATTCCCGGCGGGGTCAGGGATTTTCTCTGCCTCGTGATGGCTGGGTGTTGTGTGCTGTCCTTAGGTTAGTTAGGTTTAAGTAGTTCTAAGTTCTAGGGGACTGATGACCATAGATGTTAAGTCCCATAGTGCTCAGAGCCATTTGACTTAACATCTGAGGTCATCAGTCCCCTAGAACTTAGAACTACTTAAACCTAACTAACCTAAGGACATCACACACAGCCACGCCGAGGCAGGATTCGAACCTGCGACCGTAGCGGTCCCGCAGGTTCCAGACTGAAGCGCCTAGAACCGCTCGGACACACCGGCCGACTTTGTTATCTGCGATTTACTTCAAACCCTTCCTTTCATCATACAACTTAGCTTTAGGCTCTCGCTCTCTTTAAATTAGTTACGCTTGTACCCAAAACACTAAATCTCTTCCTGACACAAAACTGAACTTGGCAATCCTCTAAATGAACAAGATTTAATTATTGGTATTTGTCTTGCTATTATAATTGTCCTCAGATCATCAATTTGAACAGTCTTCCTTTCCATGTTATCATCTAACTTCAAATGCCTTGGTTTGTGGAAAATGCCTTTCCTTTTTCTTAGTTATTCCTACATTCCTGAGCCACAATTCAGCATTGTACCCGCTTTGCGTTCAACACTCGATATCTTTCATTACATGCAAATCCACAGAAAATATTAGCTTACTTCACTCAAGTAAATAATCTACACGCACACTCACACACAAACACACGAGACCAATAGTTTCTGACAATTCTGTCACAACCTCCACTCTGTCAGCCACCAATTTCCGTTTCCTCATGAAGGGTGAATATTTACATGTCTTTCAAGCAGTATATCAATCCCTATAACGCAGTCTGCACCCAGAGAATACATGATTAAGAATATGCCTAACATTGCTACATTTCCTATTTTAATTGGTATTCGCAATCCATGACGCGGTGCCGATTGCTTCCAGATCCGGCAGTTGCTTAAGGGGAAGGTTTTTACACATCCTGTTGTACGAGTCAGCAGAAATCACACTAGCTGCAAAACCTGTATCTAGTACACTTTCCAGTCCCATCAGTGTGACCACATGTGAGACCCTTGGATAACCACATTTTGCAGCGTGGTTGCGCAGGAAAAGAGTCACTGAGGTTCCGGAAGGGATGTGGAGCCAAGACAATTCCATGGCCAGCTGCGCTGTTTCTTGGTTGAGAATCCGTGACGCGAACAGTTCGATCGAGTGGTCACAGCCGGCAGCAGTTCTAGGCGCTGCAGTCTGGAGCCACGAGACTGCTACGTTCGCAGGTTCGAATCCTGCCTCGGGCATGGATGTGTGTGATGTCCTTAGGTTAGTTAGGTTTAAGTACTTCTAAGCGACTGATGACCTCAGATGTTAAGTTCCTTAGTGCTCAGAGCCATTTGAACCACTTTTGAGTGGTAACACAGATTCTCGATTGCGTTTAAACCTGCGTAGTTTGTTGGCCAGAGGAGTATGGCAAACTCATCCCGATGCTCTTCGTACGATGCACGTACCGGGCGAGCTGTGTGACATGTTGCGTTATCCTGTTGGTAGATGCCACCGTTCCGAGGAAGAAACAAACTGCACGTAGGGGTGGACTTGGTCCCTAAGGACAGATACTTGCTTGTGTTGATCCACTGTGCCTTCCAGAATTACAGGATCACCCAGCGAATGTAATAAAAAATTCCCAGAACATAACGCTTCCTCTTTCGACCTGGACCCTTTCCACGATTGTTTCAGGATGTTAACTGGCCGTATGAGCCATTTTACCAGGATGACGTTCCAACCCCTTTGACTTGGATGCAGTCCTGATGCGGCTGGGAAGGGTGTGATGCCAGCCATTGTATCCCATCCTTGAGGCAAACTGCCACATAACCAGAGCTATTGGGTTGAAAGCCAGAATGGGCCAAATGCCATTTTCCTGAAACTGAGATACCCTTACTCTAAAAATAATAGCACAAAGTAGTACATATTTCCGATCCTGGGAGATAGCGTACTATGACTCTCAGTTTTTATAGCCAAACTAGGAAAATGTGTGCCATCACCAAACTCCCTCTTGCTGCTTAGTCTCCCACCTCTAAATTCCGGAAAAATTGGAGAAACATAAGGGAACAAAGACATTAGGCCTTCATATTTAGTTTTGGTTCTTTTAAAGGATTCTTTATAAGATGATGGCAGAGATCCTGCGGAAGGAACAGTGAATTGCGACATTTAATTATCATGGGTTCAGATGCTTCAAACCTCATCCATTTCATTTTTAACTATTGCACCTATCCACCGTATATAGCTTCTGCATCCATTGCAAATTTACGTTTCATATTATCTTTGGTATCAAAAAGTTTGATTCAATTTTTACAGTAAAAGGATTCTTTGTCCTGCAGTGCTTTATGAGATTCACATACTTACCAAATGAAAATATAGATATGGCTTTGCGTGCTCCTGAAGTCCATTTTTGATCTATTATCTTAAACTGAAAAAGGTGGTCAAGACAGGCCCACAGCGAAGTCCGTCAGAATGCACAATGAACATGAATGGATGCAGGTGATCAGGTTCCTCTTTTGTTCACAACATGTGTCAGAATATGTTACTAGATGGTCAGCTTTTGTATTTACTGATTTGAGGTCAAATAACAGACATGATCTCACTTTATTAGCACCCCTCTGAGCAGTATCGTCCAACCCCCCGCCCCCTCCCTCTCCCACACGCATATACACAAATACACTCCTGGAAATGGAAAAAAGAACACATTGACACCGGTGTGTCAGACCCACCATACTTGCTCCGGACACTGCGAGAGGGCTGTACAAGCAATGATCACACGCACGGCACAGCGGACACACCAGGAACCGCGGTGTTGGCCGTCGAATGGCGCTAGCTGCGCAGCATTTGTGCACCGCCGCCGTCAGTGTCAGCCAGTTTGCCGTGACATACGGAGCTCCATCGCAGTCTTTAACACTGGTAGCATGCCGCGACAGCGTGGACGTGAACCGTATGTGCAGTTGACGGACTTTGAGCGAGGGCGTATAGTGGGCATGCGGGAGGCCGGGTGGACGTACCGCCGAATTGCTCAACACGTGGGGCGTGAGGTCTCCACAGTACATCGATGTTGTCGCCAGTGGTCGGCGGAAGGTGCACGTGCCCGTCGACCTGGGACCGGACCGCAGCGACGCACGGATGCACGCCAAGACCGTAGGATCCTACGCAGTGCCGTAGGGGACCGCACCGCCACTTCCCAGCAAATTAGGGACACTGTTGCTCCTGGGGTATCGGCGAGGACCATTCGCAACCGTCTCCGTGAAGCTGGGCTACGGTCCCGCACACCGTTAGGCCGTCTTCCACTCACGCCCCAACATCGTGCAGCCCGCCTCCAGTGGTGTCGCGACAGGCGTGAATGGAGGGACGAATGGAGACGTGTCGTCTTCAGCGATGAGAGTCGCTTCTGCCTTGGTGCCAATGATGGTCGTATGCGTGTTTGGCGCCGTGCAGGTGAGCGCCACAATCAGGACTGCATACGACCGAGGCACACAGGGCCAACACCCGGCATCATGGTGTGGGGAGCGATCTCCTACACTGGCCGTACACCACTGGTGATCGTCGAGGGGACACTGAATAGTGCACGGTACATCCAAACCGTCATCGAACCCATCGTTCTACCATTCCTAGACCGGCAAGGGAACTTGCTGTTCCAACAGGACAATGCACGTCCGCATGTATCCCGTGCCACCCAACGTGCTCTAGAAGGTGTAAGTCAACTACCTTGGCCAGCAAGATCTCCGGATCTGTCCCCCATTGAGCATGTTTTGGACTGGATGAAGCGTCGTCTCACGCGGTCTGCACGTCCAGCACGAACGCTGGTCCAACTGAGGCGCCGGGTGGAAATGGCATGGCAAGTCGTTCCATAGGACTACATCCAGCATCTCTACGATCGTCTCCATGGGAGAATAGCAGCCTGCATTGCTGCGAAAGGTGGATATACACTGTACTAGTGCCGACATTGTGCATGCTCTGTTGCCTGTGTCTATGTGCCTGTGGTTCTGTCAGTGTGATCATGTGATGTATCTGACCCCAGGAATGTGTCAATAAAGTTTCCCCTTCCTGGGACAATGAATTCACGGTGTTCTTATTTCAATTTCCAGGAGTGTATATGTGTCCTGAATCATGTTCATCATGTTCAAAATCATGCACTCCTACGTTGCACAAACTAAATTTTCTTTTATAGCGTACAAAAAATTATCTGTAGTGAGAAGAGGCAGAGGTAACACCCTGAAGAGCCAAAGAAACTGGTACACATGCCTAATACCGTGTAGTCCTCCACGAGCACGCAAAACAGCCTCAACACGACGAGGCATGGAGTCGACTAATATCTGAAGTAGTGCTGGAGGGAATTTACGCCATGAATCCTGCAGGGCTGTTCATAAATCCGTAAGAGTACGAGGTGGTAAAGATGGCTTCTGAATAGCAGGTTGCAAGGCATCCCAGATATGCTCAATAAGGTTCATGTCTGCGGAGTCTGGTGGCCAGCAGAAGTGTTTAAACTCAGAGTGTTCCTGGAGCCACTCTGTAGCAATTTTGTACGCGTGGGGTGTCGCTTTGTCCTGCTGGAATTGCCCAAGTCTGTCGGAATGAACAATGGACATGAATGGATGAGGTGATCAGATAGGTTGCTTATGTGCCTGTCACCTTTCAGAGTCGTATCTAGACGTATCACGTGTCCCACATGACTCCAACTGCACACGCTCACACCGTTACAGAGCCTCCACCAGCTTGAACAGCCCCCTGCTGACATGCCCCGTGGATTTATGAGGTTGTCTCCATACCCTTACTCGTCCAACTGCTCGATACAATTTGAAACGAGACTCGTCCGACCAGTCAACATGTTTTCAGTCATCAACAGTCCAGAGTCCGTGTTGATGGGCCCAGGCGAGGCGTGAAGCTTTGTGTCGTGCAGTCATCAAGTGTACACGAGTGGGCCTTCGTCTCCGAAAGCCCATATCGATGATGTTTCGTTTAATGGTTCACACAATGACACTTGTTGATGGCCCACCATTGAAATCTGCAGGAATTTGCCGAAGATTGCATTTCAGCTGTCGAGAATTCTTCCGGGTTGTATGGTCACGGTCCATGGAACTCTTCTATGCCTGACGTTTCCTCCAAAGCTACGTTGAACATCTTCGGAGGTGCTCCTGGTTGTGCTGAGTATTGCCGACTGACGAGTCGGACGCCGAAGAACGGCCTAAATACCATGGAAAGTAGGTGTGATCTGTATTTCACGTGATAGCAGAGATGCAAGGGACCTGCGATTATGTAGCATACGGTATGAACCGAATATAATAACTCATTTTCCCTAAAACTACCTGCAATTCTGTGACATGAACTAGCAGGTCTCGTATGGCTAACAAACGCGACTGAAGAGGATGTACAGCTTGACTGTTTATGACATGACCAAGATACTGCAACTTAGGTTTTAAAAAATCACACTTGTCCACACTACATAGTATAGCATCAGATAACACACGAAACAAAGCACGCAAATATGCAATGTGTTCTTCAGGTGTACGACGTGCTAGACGATATCGTCCAAATAGTTTGAACAGTTTGCCACTTGAGCAGTCAGAAGTTCCAAATACTGTTGGAAAATGGAGGGTGCGCAAGCGCTGCCAAAAGAAAAATGCAAATATTTAAATAAGCCCAAATGAGTATTAGCAACACACACTGTTCGAAAGTCTTCAGCTAGTGGTATTTGAAGACATGTGTTGCGCAAATCAACTTTGGAAGTGTAGCAACCAGCGTCTAATATGCCGATGAGATCCTCTGTGTGTGGCAACGGATACATACCAATCACATTTTGTGGGTTGACTGTAGACTTAAAGTCAACACAGAGGCGAATTTGACCTGAAAGTTTGGGGAGCAAAATTAGTGGACTTGCTCATTGACTAGGTTGTGTGGGTGCAATAGTTCCGCTTTCTTGCTATTCTTTAAGTGCAGCATCGACTTTGTCCGGTAATGCAATGGGAAATGTTCTGGCCTCACAAAATTTCGGCTGAGCATTGTCTTTCACAGTAATATGTGCAACGAAATTGTTAGCTTTGCCTAAACCTTCACAAAAGAGTTCTGGAAATTCTTTCAGCAGTTTTTTGCGTGGAATGCAGATACTGACAACACATTGTCCTGAATGTTACAGCCAAAGAAATCAAATGAATCAAGGCCAAATATGTTCTCACAATCGCGGGATTGGTGCACAGTGAAAGTTACAGTTTACGTATACGAGAGATACGTGGCTGCAAAGTACATTTTCTGAGAAATGGAATGTCTTGTCCATTTTAAGCCATCAGGCGCATGCTAGTTTTAGACAAGCACGGGGAGCCTGACAGATCATATGTGTTACGATTCAGCAATAAAACAGAGGTACCCGTGTCCTACTGAAATTTCACACGTTTTCCACTAATATACAAATGTACAAAAAGTTGGTTGGACTGGCATAGCAATGAAGAAACTATTCGTTTGCTAGTTTTGCTAATGTTGTAGCATTTATTACTTGGGCTTTTTGATTAGATTTTTATGGGTGGGCAGAATTCTTATGTTTGTTCTGTTGCAAACATACGGATTGTATGACCTTTCTTGCCACTAGTGTAACATTGTGCTTCCCTCGACGGGCAGTCTTGGCGTTTGTGCCGTGAATAGCATTGAGGGCCTGACTTAATTCCATTCGCCTGTTCAGAGAGCTGCTTATGCGGGATGGAGAAGTGTTTACTCAGCGTGGTGCATGCCTGCTGCCACTGCCTAATGGGCCAGTCGTGAGCAAAGGATGACTCGAGCGATCAAATTGCTGGTTGCTCAAACTTATTGGCCAACATGGCACCTAAATCATGCTGATCTAGTATTTACCCTACGTACTGAAATGATGAATCGGTTTCAAAATCTGTTCTCTAAAAAAAATGGCTCTGAGCACTATGGGACTCAACTGCTGTGGTCATTAGTCCCCTAGAACTTAGAACTACTTAAACCTAACTAACCTAAGGGCATCACACACATCCATGCCCGAGGCAGGATTCGAACCTGCGACCGTAGCAGTCGCACGGTTTCTGTTCTCTAAGTATGATATCAGTTACACTGTACACGATCGCATCACACAACATAACATCAGAATATAGAGCACCACAAGCACATTCGAATTTGCATTTCCTCATCATACCCTGCAAATCTGTTACCCACTCGCGATGAGTTTGTTACTACAGCTTTTTGCAATTAAAGAATTGGTTCTAGCTGCTACTACATTCACTTGTTGGTCACAATAGTGAGTTAGGGAATCTACAACCTGATTGTGCGAACGTTCACTCGAAGTGGCGTTACGAAATAGTTTCTGGATGAGTCTAAACGCTGTACATCCTACTGCGGCCAATAAATACTGTATCTGCACAGTCCCTGGTACACTGTGCGCAATTATATGGGCTTCAAACTGTTGCAACCACTCGAGCCATTCCACGTGTTGTTCGTTAAACTGGCGAAAAGGCGGTAAGGCAGGGTACGAGCCACTGTACGTGTAGTTTGTTGTTCTGGCGGACACGCAGCGTTAGCCAGGAGCTGCACCGCTGTGTTTAGCAGGGTTGATATTTGTTGGCTCTGAAACTGAAACATCTGCATTAGCTGCGTTCCATCTAACGCTGGCAGCTGTGACGCCTGAGCAGGGGCTGGGATAGGTGGGTAGGGCATATGGGAAGAAACAAATGGAGACAAGGCAAGCAATAAAAGTACACTACTGCCCATTAAAATTGCTACACCACGAAGATGACGTGCTACAGACGCGAAATTTAACCGACAGGAAGAGGATGCTGTGATATGCAAATGATTAGCTTGTCAGAGCATTCACACAAGGTTGACGCCGGTGGCGACACCTACAACGTACTGACATGAGGAAAGTTTCCAACCGATATCTCATACACAAACAGCAGTTGACCGGCGTTGCCTGGTGAAACGATCTTGTGATGCCTCGTCTAAGGAGGAGAAATGCGTACCATCACGTTTCCGACGTTGATAAAGGTCGGATTGTCGCCTATCGCGATTGCGGTTTATCGTATCGCGACATTGCTGCTCGCGTTGGTCGAGATCCAATGACTGTTAGCAGAACATGGAATCGGTGGGTTCAGGAGGGTAATACGGAACGCGGTGCTGGATCCCAACGGCCTCGTATCACTAGCAGTCGAGATGACAGGCATCTTATCCGCATGGCTGTAACGGATCGTGCAGCCACGTCTCGATCCCTGAGTCAACAGATGGGGACGTTTGCAAGACAACAACCATCTGCACGAACAGTTCGACGACGTTTGCAGCAGCATGGACTATCACCTTGGAGACCAAGGCTGCGATTACCCTTGCCGCTGCATCACAGACAGGAGCGCCTACGATGGTGTACTCAACGAAGAACCTGGGTGCACGAATGGCAAAACGTCATTTTTTCGGATGAATCCAGGTTCTGTTTACACCATCGTGATGGTCGCATCCGTGTTTGGCGACATCGCGGTGAACGCACATTGGAAGCGTGTATTCATCATCGCCGTACTGGCGTATCACCCGGCGTGATGGTATCGGGTGCCATTGGTTACACGTCTCGGTCGCCTCTTGTTCGCATTGACGGCACTTTGAACAGTGGACGTTACATTTAAGATGTGTTACGACCCGTGGCTCTACCCTTCATTCGATCCCTGCGAAACCCTACATTACAGCAGGGTAATGCACGACCGCATGTTGCAGGTCCTGTACGGGCCTTTCTGGATACAGAAAATGTTCGACTGCTGCTCTGGCCAGCACATTCTCCAGATCTCTCACCAACTGAAAACGTCTGGTCAATGGTGGCCGAGCAACTGGCTCGTCACAATACGCCAGTCACTACTCTTGATCAACTGTGGTATTATGTTGAAGCTGCATAGGCAGCTCTACCTGTACACGCCATCCAAGCTCTGTTTGACTCAATGCCCAGGCGTATCAAGCCCGTTATTACGGCCAGAGGTGATTGTTCTGGGTAGTGATTTCTCAGGATTTGTGCACCCAAATTGCGTGAAAATGTAATCACATGTCAGTAAGTACAAAAGCAAAGAAAAATTCCACAATGACCACCTGAAAGCACTGATTAGCAAAAGCACTTTATGAGACGCTAATAAAGCAAGTAGACACACCCCTGCAGAGAAAAGACAATGTGGAATTAAGGCGCCAGAAAACAGAAGAGCCCACAACAAAAGACAGGTTGCTGCTATGGAATCCGTTGACCTTCTCGTCGCCAATGTTGTATCCTACCTACTCCTAGAATATGAGGTGCCTAGGAAACCTGCTTCTCGGATAGCTGGACAACAATTCAAATGGTTCAAATGGCTCTGAGCACTATGGGACTTAACTTCTGAGATCATCTGTCCCCTAGGACCTAGAACTACTTAAACCTAACTAACCTAAGGACATCACACACATCCACGCCCGAGGCAGGATTCGAACCTGCGATCGTGGCGGTCGCGCGGTTCCAGACTGTAGCGCCTAGAACCCCTCGGCCACTCCGGCCGGCACAATTCAAGCAAATCATGTTTATTACAAAAGGAAATGATCACAATAATTGAGAAATTACAATGTTGCAAGCAAAGAGCGACAGACAAATAAGGAATCTCCTCAATATACACTCCTGGAAATTGAAATAAGAACACCGTGAATTCATTGTCCCAGGAAGGGGAAACTTTATTGACACATTCCTGGGGTCAGATACATCACATGATCACACTGACAGAACCACAGGCACATAGACACAGGCAACAGAGCATGCACAATGTCGGCACTAGTACAGTGTATATCCACCTTTCGCAGCAATGCAGGCTGCTATTCTCCCATGGAGACGATCGTAGAGATGCTGGATGTTGTCCTGTGGAACGGCTTGCCATGCCATTTCCACCTGGCGCCTTAGTTGGACCAGCGTTCGTGCTGGACGTGCAGACCGCGTGAGACGACGCTTCATCCAGTCCCAAACATGCTCAATGGGGGACAGATCCGGAGATCTTGCTGGCCAGGGTAGTTGACTTACACCTTCTAGAGCACGTTGGGTGGCACGGGATACATGCGGACGTGCATTGACCTGTTGGAACAGCAAGTTCCCTTGCCGGTCTAGGAATGGTAGAACGATGGGTTCGATGACGGTTTGGATGTACCGTGCACTATTCAGTGTCCCCTCGACGATCACCAGTGGTGTACGGCCAGTGTAGGAGATCGCTCCCCACACCATGATGCCGGGTGTTGGCCCTGTGTGCCTCGGTCGTATGCAGTCTTGATTGTGGCGCTCGCCTGCACGGCGCCAAACACGCATACGACCATCATTGGCACCAAGGCAGAAGCGACTCTCATCGCTGAAGACGACACGTCTCCATTCGTCCCTCCATTCACGCCTGTCGCGACACCACTGGAGGCGGGCTGCACGATGTTGGGGCGTGAGCGGAAGACGGCCTAACGGTGTGCGGGACCGTAGCCCAGCTTCATGGAGACGGTTGCGAATGGTCCTCGCCGATACCCCAGGAGCAACAGTGTCCCTAATTTGCTGGGAAGTGGCGGTGCGGTCCCCTACGGCACTGCATAGGATCCTACGGTCTTGGCGTGCATCCGTGCGTCGCTGCGGTCCGGTCCCAGGTCGACGGGCACGTGCACCTTCCGCCGACCACTGGCGACAACATCGATGTACTGTGGAGACCTCACGCCCCACGTGTTGAGCAATTCGGCGGTACGTCCACCCGGCCTCCCGCATGCCCACTATACGCCCTCGCTCAAAGTCCGTCAACTGCACATACGGTTCACGTCCACGCTGTCGCGGCATGCTACCAGTGTTAAAGACTGCGACGGAGCTCCGTATGCCACGGCGAACTGGCTCACACTGACGGCGGCGGTGCACAAATGCTGCGCAGCTAGCGCCATTCGACGGCCAACACCGCGGTTCCTGGTGTGTCCGCTGTGCAGTGCGTGTGATCATTGCTTGTACAGCCCTCTCGCAGTGTCCGGAGCAAGTATGGTGGGTCTGACACACCGGCGTCAATGTGTTCTTTTTTCCATTTCCAGGAGTGTATACAATTTCAATACAAGTGATGGAATACAGTGCTGTAGAGCTCGTACAGCTCTCTCTACCCTGGCGTTCCTGACCGGCGTGCCGTCTCTTGACTTTACGCCGGAACAATATACAGGGTGAAAAGTATTTAGACCGAAAAATTCTGGGAGGTTGTAGGGGACATTAAAACAAATGTTTTTCCATAATGTCATTTTTTCCTATGAGGAGTATTTAAACCGGTAGAGGAAAAGATTTCTTTGGCGGCAAATTAAGTAAACCAACAAACACTTTTCCATTTTTTTATGACCAAGAGACAAGACATTACCACAACCCAATTTCAATTACAGTAGATTTTCAAAAATGTCTCCATTGACACGTAAACAAAGGTTACACCGTCGGATCATGTTATGTCTGACACGGGCAAAAACCCCAAGAGTATCCTGAATTGTTCCCGCTGCTGCTACTATCCGGGCAACCAGATCCTCTTCTGATGCAACAGGAGTTGCGTAAACAAGGTTGCGCATCTCTCCCCACACAAAAAAGGCCAGAGGGGACATATCTGGGGATCGAGCAGGCCATGGGACAGGATCACCTCTGCCAATCCACGTTTCTGGGAACCGTCGGTCCAGGAATCGACGCACACGACAACTGAAATTTTCCGGCGCCCCGTCATGTTGGAACCACATGCTTTGTCTTGAAGGTAGCGGGACCTCTTCCAGCAGTTCTGGCAATGCTTTGGCGAGAAAACTGTAATAGTGCCTGCCATTTAAGGGGCTCCGGAAAGGCTCAAAATCATGTAAAGTTCAATTTTTACTTTTTTGCGTTTTCTGAATCTGCAGACTATTACCTTTTAATAGATAAATAATTTATTCAATTCCGAAGACTACAACTATTTCTAAATTTTTTTTGAAATGTGTTCTACATGGGCGTGACCCACTGTGGCGCTGTTAAACTGCTGTCAAATGGTGTTATTATTAACGTCCGTGTTCATCAGGTACATTTTAGTGATGTGAGATAAAGTATGTGTTGTGGCTAACCTGTGATGGTTCAATATATATCGCTGGTGTGATTGTCGATTGTTTCATGTTTATTTACTCTGTCGTTATCTCGAAAATATTCGTAATTAATTCTGTTTCTTGAGTCTCTGTTTTGTTGAAGTATAATAATGAGTAAAAGTAAAGTTATTAGAAATCCTCTGAAGGCTTTTAAGAAAAGGAGAAATGTTGGAAAGCCAAAGGTATGTGTTATTACTGTAAACAATAAAGACGATGAAAATCCCCATCATAGCTTGTGTCCCAAAGAAGAAGACAGTTGGTGTAAATATAACAAAGGATTGCTAACTGGTGAAGAGGCATAGTCTGCCTCATGCAATAATGGAGGTGATAAAACCTATTTTCAGAGACTTAGCAGCACCTGAACTGTTGAAAAAGTGTATTCACGGAAAAACTCAAAACCCCAATGAAAGTGTAAATAGTGTTATATGGTCGAGAATCCCCAAGACTGTATTTGTTGGAATAGAAACACTTCACTTTGGTGTGTATGATGCTGTTGCGACTTTCAATGAAGGCAACATTGTAAGGTGCAAGGTATTTAGAAATATGGGAATGAAGATAGGTTCTAACATGGTACGAGCGATGCTTGCTTTAATCAAGGAACGCCTTCGGGCTGCAGACAGGGCTGTAAAGAGTCTAGAAATACAAGCAAGATTAAACAGGAGGAGGAACAAGAGGAAGCTGGAGGAGGAGTTTGCAGAGGATGAAGATAATCCATCCTATGGACCTGGAATGCACTAAAAAGTTAATCCAATCTTTGTCGCTCGATTCCCAAAACTTTTATTTTCTCATACTAATTACATGTTTTCTAAGGATCTTCCAAACATATTTGTTTCAAACTTTCAGTAAATGTTACACAGTACCTTTTGCATAATTTAGCAGAGCCTTTTTCCAAAAAACTGTATATTTTTGAATATATAAATAAAAAATTGCAAAAAAAGTTGTGAATTTTCATTACAATTGAAAAAAAAATCATCTTTAATAACTGAACTAAAATTTTGTAAAATCCCTGTGTTAAGTTGTAGCCCATATTCCAATAAATAATCTGTAAAAAGTTCAACTTCCTACCTCAAATACTTTGTGAGGAAAGATGTAATTTATAAGCGTTATTTTAACATTGCAAGTATAGGGCGTTCCGGAGCCCCTTAATGGCCTAGGTAGCAGATACGGCCCAATTAAACAGTCCCCAACAACACCGATCCACACATAAACGAAGAACCGCACTTGATGAGCGCTAGTAACTGTGGCATGTGGGTTATCCTCACTCAAAACATGCGAATTGTGCATGTTGAAGACTCCATCAGGCCCGAACGTTGCTTCGTCGGTAAACAACACACAGGATGGAAATGTAGGATGCATTTCACACTGTTCCAGGTACCACTGCGAAAACTGTGCTCCGGGTGGATAATCAACTGGTTCCAGGTTGTGGACACGCTGTAAGTGAAATGGACGTAACATTGCTCTCGAAGGACTGTTCTTACATTCGTCTGATTCGTCCCCATGTTACGTGCAATTGCACGAGTGCTGATTGAAGGATCCCTCTCCACGTGCTGCAAGACGACTTCCTCAAATTGCAGCGTTCTTACCGTACGACGGCGCCCCTGTCCAGGTAATCTGGTAAATGACCCGGTCTCACGCAGACGTTGGTACACAGCAGCAAAGGTCGTATGATGCGGGATACGGTGATTAGGATATTGTTGTTGATAAACCCGCTGTGCAGCTCGTCCGTTGTGGTGCGCTACGTAGTACACACCAACCATATCAGTGTACTCACTCCACGTGTATAGCTCCATTAGTAAACAGAGACAATGCATTGCTACACTGGTTGACAACAGTTGCCTACAAGTGAAGAGCGTAATACTCCCTCTAACAACTGAAGATCGTAATACGGCCTCCTCCTCATAGGAAAAAATGACATTAGGGAATAACATTTGTTTTGAGGTCCCCTACAACCTCCCAGAGTTTGTCGATTTAAATACTTTTCACCCTGTATAATGTTGCATGGAGTCGATTGCTTGTTTCGGGTGGCAGGCGCAGATGTGGAGAAACTGTGATGTTCTTGGTACACTACACAACAGTGCTTCCTTGCAGTGTTCATAGCCGACCAGAACCTTTACTATCAGTAGAGGTAAGGGGGCGACAAGATCAGGTAGTTAATACTCCGAGGCCCTTTGGAGCTAATCTGTTTAACCCAGAGATTGTAAGATGTAGTAAAAGCAGTCACTGTTTGTTTCGATACAGTGTATTATTCCGGAAATGTCATAGCTTCAGTACGTTTTTAATGACACGTTCTTTAATAGAAAAAGTGAAATCCCTTGATCTTAACCCACTAGTGGAGCAAGAGTGGATACACATACATATTAACTTTAACAGAATATACACTCCTGGAAATGGAAAAAAGAACACATTGACACCGGTGTGTCAGACCCACCATACTTGCTCCGGACACTGCGAGAGGGCTGTACAAGCAATGATCACACGCACGGCACAGCGGACACACCAGGAACCGCGGTGTAGGCCGTCGACTGGCGCTAGCTGCGCAGCATTTGTGCACCGCCGCCGTCAGTGTCAGCCAGTTTGCCGTGGCATACGGAGCTCCATCGCAGTCTTTAACACTGGTAGCATGCCGCGACAGCGTGGACGTGAACCGTATGTGCAGTTGACGGACTTTGAGCGAGGGTGTATAGTGGGCATGCGGGAGGCCGGGTGGACGTACCGCCGAATTGCTCAACACGTGGGGCGTGAGGTCTCCACAGTACATCGATGTTGTCGCCAGTGGTCGGCGGAAGGTGCACGTGCCCGTCGACCTGGGACCGGACCGCAGCGACGCACGGATGCACGCCAAGACCGTAGGATCCTACGCAGTGCCGTAGGGGACCGCACCGCCACTTCCCAGCAAATTAGGGACACTGTTGCTCCTGGGGTATCGGCGAGGACCATTCGCAACCGTCTCCATGAAGCTGGGCTACGGTCCCGCACACCGTTAGGCCGTCTTCCGCTCACGCCCCAACATCGTGCAGCCCGCCTCCAGTGGTGTCGCGACAGGCGTGAATGGAGGGACGAATGGAGACGTGTCGTCTTCAGCGATGAGAGTCGCTTCTGCCTTGGTGCCAATGATGGTCGTATGCGTGTTTGGCGCCGTGCAGGTGAGCGCCACAATCAGGACTGCATACGACCGAGGCACACAGGGCCAACACCCGGCATCATGGTGTGGGGAGCGATCTCCTACACTGGCCGTACACCACTGGTGATCGTCGAGGGGACACTGAATAGTGCACGGTACATCCAAACCGTCATCGAACCCATCGTTCTTCCATTCCTAGACCGGCAAGGGAACTTGCTGTTCCAACAGGACAATGCACGTCCGCATGTATCCCGTGCCACCCAACGTGCTCTAGAAGGTGTAAGTCAACTACCCTGGCCAGCAAGATCTCCGGATCCGTCCCCCATTGAGCATGTTTGGGACTGGATGAAGCGTCGTCTCACGCGGTCTGCACGTCCAGCACGAACGCTGGTCCATCTGAGGCGCCAGGTGGAAATGGCATGGCAAGCCGTTCCACAGGACTACATCCAGCATCTCTACGATCGTCTCCATGGGAGAATAGCAGCCTGCATTGCTGCGAAAGGTGGATATACACTGTACTAGTGCCGACATTGTGCATGCTCTGTTGCCTGTGTCTATGTGCCTGTGGTTCTGTCAGTGTGATCATGTGATGTATCTGACCCCAGGAATGTGTCAATAAAGTTTCCCCTTCCTGGGACAATGAATTCACGGTGTTCTTATTTCAATTTCCAGGAGTGTAGAAAACAAGATTTGGAGTGGGAAACAGCTGAAATGTTTATTGAAAGATAATTTTCTTAACGACATAATATTCACAACATTTATTTGTAAAGTAACAATTCTCATCATCTGCTCCACTACTGCTTTCGTGGGCCTAGCAGAGACTGTACACTGAATCCAATCTTCTCCTTCGTCTGAGTTTAAAACTCGGCCTAACAATACAAACAATTCTCGTCTGATTGGTTTTTATCGCCTTCATCCATAGAATCAGTCTCGAAGAACTGAGAGTTTTTTGATGGTACTCATTGTTTACTTTAGTTCTTCAGATCCGCTTTCGTTTTTTGTTGATTTGATTTAATAATATCTCTACCTGATATTCTGAGTCTCTAAAAAAAATTCTCTTCTTTGATACCATTTTCTCTCGTATTTGTTGTTTCCTTTTAACTGACATTTCAATTAAGTTTATATAGTGGGTTTCTTAACTGTTTTCTCCCTTCGCTTGCCATTTGAAGACGTGGGTGGAGAAACGGCGAATGGCACATTTTAATATTGGTGAGATACTTGAATTTTAAAGTTAGTAATGTTTCATTACTTATGACTGATATAATAGGAGGACAATATTAGCAGTAAGCGAACATCAAGATCCTAAAAACGTAGTGAAAAAGTTTCAGGAATGCCTGACCCATGACAATGGAGAAAATGTAACAATGCGATTTCAATGACCAAACAAAAGCGAGAAGAACGATAAATGTACTCCAAATCGTTTGCGCGTAACTTTGATTTTACGCCAGGTAGCACTGCTGCACTCGTAAATCTTTAAAACACATATAGCAAAATTTTACGCTGACGCATAACATCACAGGTAAAGTCTCGGGTTTCCCCATAGTGCTGAATAATGTAATAAGGTTTTTGATTGCTCTGTTAGAAGCACGGACAGTTCGTGAGAATCAATACTCAGAAATTTCGTAGAGTCAACTGTTGCAATAGTAACAATAGTAGTAGTAGTAGTAGTAGTAGTAGTAGTAGTAGTTACTACAAGTCTATGAGTGTGCAAATCTTTCTGTTTTAGGAGCTGAATAATCAATTCCGACCCCATTGCTCAGGATCATTTTCTTTCCAAGCATTTGTACCAGAAAGTATACTCTCAACGAATGTTGCTGGATGGAAGGACGCCAGATGAGCTGTTGTTCTGTATGCAGACCTGAGGTAGCATTTATAGCACAGTTGGTTCAAGGACGTACCTTCCTTGTCCTCCAGTATGTACAATGCACTGAGAAAGATACTGCGAGCATAAGTGACAGAGTCAGCATGTGCCGTAGGATCTTTAAAAATGTCAGTGGTGTTAGTTACAGCAGAGTTTTTCTTTAGGGTCTGGAGAAACCTCATTTTTCCCAGTTTGAACGAGGCTGAAGTTACGTTACAACCTCCCAAGGCATGCAAAAACAGTATGTTGTCACTGATGGATTGTAATGGTCGGCAGTCAGAAGAAAAACTGTGTTATAAAACTGTCCCTTTCCCCGGCTTGAGAAAGTGTGCATTTGAATGTAGTCCCCGACGACGACCAATCATGATCGCCAGCAAACCTCGTACATCTCCACCCACAATAGCTACTGAGTTACGCTGTTGTGTGAGATCCATTGCTCTGGTGACATTACGTCTATCCGCGTTCTCTTGTGGCTGCTTTGTGTGAATACCAGCTGCTGCAAACTTGCCCTTCAGCCTTGAGATGAGAAGGTTTTTATTTTTCATATTGCCTGGGAATATTTCTTGTGGCACTGTCGGGATCATTGTTTCGTCGAACACGACCTCTACTGACATCTGTCTGCGTGATCTTCTCGTTCGCTCAGCATATTTAGTACCTATTGAAGGTAACTATCGAAGAAGACTACAGCACTGTCGCTGTATTTGGACTTAATGAATGAAACATAACTTTCACAAATTGATGAAAATTATTGATCCCTGGTCCAAACGACTCTGTGCAGCAAGCACCCTCCATCTATGACGTACACACACCTTTGGAGAGTTGCCTGTTCAGTTGATGTGAATAGTCTTTTTGAAGCAAGCTTGGTTTCATAGGAGTCATAAAGAGACAAAGCATAGGGGCACAGATGCTACTTTAAAAACTCTTCAAGTTCTTCATCAGATTGTTTAGCATTTGTGATTCTTTGAAAAATAGTCGTAGGATTAAATTTTTGGAAACCAGTCGCACTTAGCATTTTTTGTTTACCGATTTCGCTCTTCAAATGAACCAGAGCATCATCAGAATATACGCAGTAAAAGATACAAATTCAGACAATACGTAAAACTTACATTGACGTTACCTAAAGTACACTTGCTATTTCCTGTTTGGTTAATGACGTTTAAAGCTGGCTGACGGCACTAGAAATTAAACTCGCCGTACTATAGTACTGAAACTTACGTTTAAAGTACAACAGAAAATTTACGATTACAGAAAACGAAAGCAACATTTTAATCGTCTCTTTTATGGGCGAGGGGAAAGGTATCTCATATCTGAACATATCTCTTAATTTTCAAAATACATTTGTAAAAATTGCAGTATCTTTCAAAACACATTATAAAAATGTCTTTAGAAAGGCGCATTCAAAATCAGCGTTTTTAAAAATACTTCCCTTGGAATAATATATTATATTTTGACTGCTATCTACAGAATTTCGTCAGATAACTGGAAGAACCAATGTAAATTAAATTCATTTTGTTCGTTTACTAAATTTTGCAGATTTTTCTTCTTTTCTACAAAAATCTCCGATTTTTCAAAACATTTAACAGAGGGCCTTTATCTGCGGTGTGGATAATTTTCATACTATCTCGAATCTCACCTAATGCGTGTTTAGTTCTTCTGAGATGTTCACTCAATTCCGTACAATTTGACTTAATTTTGCAGTGTCCCTTGTAACGTATTTTGACCAGTCTTCCAATTTGGCCAGTGTACGTTCTCTGACAATTTTGACACTTCATTTTATATACTCCTGAATTATTATATTTGTCCTTACGTACATTCTCGCTAGGTGTTAGTGAGTGTCCAATGGAGCTGCTAGTTCGAAATTCAAATTTAACTTTCTGTCTTGGGAAACATCTCGCAGTACGGTCTGTTATAGGACCTTTGTATGTGAGTGTAATAGACCCTTTATTTTCTACTAGCTCGTCTATACCTTTGTTTTTCTTTCGTTTAATATTTTTCTGTATAGTGTGGTACGAATTCATTATATCACGTCCTTGGTAATTGTCCCTTAATGGTATCTTTTTGACTGTCTACAATTCTGTAGCTCTGTCTTAGTCCGTGAGCGGTAATTGTCATATTCTGTATAAAGCTGAGTAGAAATATGCTTTTTTGTGCTGGATTATATGATGTGAGTTATTCTCAGTAATTATACTTGAATATTTAGGTTTCTTGTAAACTTCAAAAATATGTTTCCTATTCGATCTAGTAATTGTCAAATCGAGAAAATTGGTGCTACTATCAGTTTCATGGTCTACCATGAACTTAATGTTTGGGTGCATTTGTGTCAATATGTCTGTTACTTGATTTAAATCTTCCTTTAAATAGAACTATGCAGTCTACTAATTATCAAATCGAGCAAATTGATGCTACTATCAGTTTCAAGTTCAACTATGAACTTAATGTTTGAGTGCATTTGCCTCAATATGTCTGTTACTTCATTTAAATCATCCTTTAAACAGAACTATGCAGTGGTCAACATACCAGTGATAATACAGTATTTTCTGCTTTATGTTGGGGAATTTATCAAAAGATCTAATTTTCAGTCATTAAGGAAAATTTCTGATGGTGCTCTTGTTCATTTGAAGGGTGAAACAGCTAAATAACAAATTGTAACTGCGACTTGTGGCTGTTTTCATAAAACTTGGTTTTAAGAGTCGCTCACACAGCAGGCAATGACTGCGCCTGGTGAAGCCGTGGGATTGATGGGAAAGGTATCCTCGATTATTTTGTTTGCGTTGTTAATCGAAGCGAGTGACAAAACTCTTCTCTTTTCTGTAAAATTTACCCATTCCAAAATCACCGCAAACATCAACTCTGAAAAGTCCAACCTGCCGTGGCATGTGACAGTAGATTGTCCTGTCTCCCACATATCCAGTGACAAGAGATAAGATGCCGTGGTGTCACAAAGAGGATGCTTTGCGTAAAACAGTTCATCAGTTTTTTAGAGTACTTTTTTCTCATCTCTACGTGTTATTCTGCACTAGTGAATGTTACTGCACACATCTTTTACGTCACCTCTCTCTACAGACGACACTTTCTCTAACCGCACGATCATGATTCAGCTCTCCAACTATTTTCATTATCCTCATTAGACAGTGCTCGGTGGTCATGTTCCACACCAGAATTCGCTGGTCCTTCGTACCGTAAACCCGCCGTCCATGAACATTTAGTATTCCTGACCGCTCATTTTATCTTTCAAGCTGTGTATATCTTGTGGGTAGAAAAGGCTCTGAGCATTATGGGACTTAACATCTGAGGTCGTCAGTCCCTTAGAAATTAGAACTACTTAAACCTAACTAACCTAAGGACATCACACACATCCATGCCCGAGGCAGGATTCGAACCTGCGACCGTAGCAGTCGTGCGGTTCCGGACTGAAGCGCCTAGAACCGCTCTTGTAGGTAGAGCTGGAAGTACGGGAGCATTTGATGGATAACTTTGGAGGACACAGATGAGGATGAAGATGAGCAGACAGCAGCAAAGAGGTGGCGGAGGGGGGGGGGGGTAAGAGAGATAGGTAGAGGGGCGCGCAGTTGAGCTCGAAGACACAAAAGACACAAAGAAGAGCTTCTTCCCTGGTTTGCCAAGTAAACACATTGAAGGACAAGGACATTCGTGTCAGAGACTGCTTGTATTTCAATACCTGCCACATCTCAGTTAGTTTCTGATGTCTGCGGTGACATATGCGAAGCACTCCAGCGACTTTATTTCAGCATGCTCAAAAAATATAATGCCGATAAGGTATGATAATGGAATGTGAAAAGTAGGCCCTACATACGAGCTGATAAGATCTGCTATAATATATTGGGTTGGTGCATAAGTTCGCAGCATTTTTCCATAAGTTAAATAAACACAACACTTACACATAACAGAGACTTTAGTCGTTAATAATATATTCTCCTTCTCTATTTGTATTGTATGTATTGTATGTTAACCGGGGGCCTAGAAACGACGGAGAGGCTCCGTCCCCGCCGCAGCCGCAGTGGTCCACAACCCCATGACGACTACCGCAGTCCACTTCACCCCTCCGCCGCCCCACACCGAACCCAGGGTTATTGTGCGGTTCGGCCCCCGGTGGACCCCCGAGGGAACGTCTCACACCAGACGAGTGTAACCCCTATGTTTGCGTGGTAGAGTAATGGTGGCGTACGCGTACGTGGAGAACTTGTTTGCGCGGCAATCGCCGACATAGTGTAACTGAGGCGGAATAAGGGGAAACAGCCCGCATTCGCCGAGGCAGATGGAAAACCGCCTAAAAACCATCCACAGACTGGCCGGTTCACCGGACCTGGACACAAGTCCGCCAGGCGGATTCGTGCCGGGGACCAGGCGCTCCTTCCCAATCCGCAAAGCCGTGCGTTAGACCGCACGGCCAACCGGGCGGGTCTCCTCTATTTACACAGTCTGCCAACGCTGGTGTTATTTTTCGACTCCGCGACTGTAGAAATCACGTAGTTTTGAGGCGAAGAACTCATTTTCGGAGCCCATTTTCATCCGGAAAGGAAGCTCCTTGAAGGTTGTTGGATAGAGAGCGGAAAAGACGAAAATGTGAGGGCGCAAGATCAGGTAAAGAAGATGAGCGCCGAATGACTTCTCCAACCCCTGTGCAGTGTTTGTTGTCTGTCTAGCAGAATGCGGGCGTGTGTAATGGGGAGTAGCATCACGTCACGCAGTCTTGCTGGCCGTTGTTCTTGGATTGCGTCTGCAAGACGTCCCAGTTGTTGACAGCACATGTCAGCTGTGATGGTTACAGCTCGGGGAAACAATTCCTAGTACACCACACTATCACTGTTCCACCAGATGCACAACGTTGTCTTTTGTGGATGCCAGCAGGTCTTTCTGTGGAGAGTTGCTGTTTTGTTTGGGCTCGACCATTCCATAATTGTTAACATACAGAGACCATTCCTCGACACCAGTAACGTTAGAGACAGGAATGGTAGGTGTTGTTTATGAGCAAATTGACGACGAGCAAGCCAAGACCCACATATGGCCACCAGCTCATTTTTGTGATTTTGGCATACTGCATTGCGGTGCCCATGCACCCGATGTTTGAACTTCCACCACAGTTCATCAAATTTGCCAGTTCTCAGGCACACTTACCTGGATCATTGTGAATTAAGGCGTTTAAACGATCTTCATCAAACCGCGAAGTTCTTTCTGAACGTGAAGAGTTATTTATATCAAAACATCTACATCTACATGGATACACTGCAAATCACATTTAAGTGCCTGGCAGAGGGTTCATCGAACCACCTTCACAATTCTCTATTATTCTAATCTCGTATAGCGCGCGGAAAGAATGAACACCTATATCTTTCCGTACGAGCTGTGATCTCCCTTATTTTATCTTGGTGATCGTTCCTCCCTACGTAAGACGCTGTCAACAAAATATTTTCGCATTCGCAATTTCCAGGCTTTGGGTACATCCTCCTTATAACGAAAAAACTACTTTCTTGCTCCGCTCTGTTCAATGGTGACTGGAATTTCGTGAGGAGATTCCGTCGCAACGGAAAACGCCTTTCTTTTAATGATTTCCAGCCGAAATCCTGTATCATTTCTGTGACACTCTCTCGCATATTTCGCGATAATACCAGAGGTGCTGCCTTTCTTTGAACTTTTTCGATGTACTCCGTCAGTCCTGTCTGGGAAGGATCCCACACCGCGCAGCAGTATTCTAAAAGGGGACGGACAAGCTAGTGTAGGCAGTCTCCTTAGTAGATCTGTTACATTTTAAAAGTGTCCTGCCAATAAAACGCAGTGTTTCGTTAGCCTTCCCCACATCTTCTATGTCTTCCTTCCAATTTAAGTTGTTCGTAATTGTAATACCTAGGTATTTAGTTGAATTTACGGCTTTTAGAGTAGAATGATTTATCGTGTAACCGAAGTTTAACGAGTTCCTTTTAGCACTCATCGGATGACCTCATACTTTTCGCTATTTAAGGCCAACTGCCACTTTTCGCACCATTCCGATATTTCTTCTAAATTGTCTTGCAGCCTATTTTGATCTTCTGGTGACTTAATTAGTAGATAAACGGCAGCGACATCTGCAAACAACCGAAGACGGCTGCTCAGATTGTCTCCCAAATTGTTTATATAGATAAGGAACAGCAAAGGGCCTATAATACTACCTTGGGGAACGCCAGAAATCACTTCTGTTTTACTCGATGACTTTCCGTCAATTATTACGAACTGTGACCTCTCTAACAGGAAATGACTGATCCAGTCACATAACTGAGACGATATTCCATAAGCACGCAATTTCGCTACGAGCCGCTTGTATGGTACAGTGTCAAAAGCCTTCCGGAAATCCAGAAATACGGAATCGATCTGAATCCCATGTCAATAGCACTCAGCACTTCATGTGAATAAAGAACTAGATGTGTTTCACAAGAACGATGTTTTCTAAATCCATGTTGACTGTGTGTCAATAGACCGTTTTCTTCGAGTTAATTCATTGTGTTCGAACACAATATATGTTACAAAATCCTGCTGCATATCGACGTTAACGATATGGACCTGTAATTTAGTAGATTACTCCTGCTACATTTCTTGAATATTGGTGTGACCTGTGCAAATTTCCAGGCTTTGGGTACATCCTCCTTATAACGAAAAAACTACTTTCTTGCTCCGCTCTGTTCAATGGCTCTATCTCCATACACGGCGCAAATGTTTCTGGCTCCCTACGCTACTCTCACCCCTCTACTGAACTCAAACAGAAGACTACGTCGGAAATCATCCGATTTCTCCACTTTGCACCCCATTTTCTAGCGACCACAGCTCCAGTCACATCTCCAAATGATAAAATGACAATATGTATACTCCATTAGCAATAGTGAACTACAAATAAAAAATGACTATCGATGAATAAACCCATAGCAACCGCAGTACCAACACGAAAAACAAAAACACTAGGAACTTACGCAACAATATAATAATTTCTCAGAGAGCAGATAACGTTAATCTGAGAAAAGGATTTTTATTTATTATGAAAAATCGTTTAACACAACACTGATTCATCAGCATGGAATTACACTAACATTAACGTAGGCAACGAGTATGATCAGGTCTTTCGTATTTTTTTAATTTTACTCAGCATAATAGACACCTATTCGCATTTGTTTGTTTTCCTGGAAACAAAAATATTGTGTTCGTTTATAATTAAAAGAACCACAAAGTTTGGGCTTAATCACTCCGGTCCCGCATCACACAGTTTCTACCACTCACATTTCTTTTCCTTCGACGTGTGTGTTGTGGATCTCTTGTAGCCCAGAAACGCCTATGACATTTATATTCTTCTGTCAGCGCCACAGACCGCTCCATCACTCACGCAACTCATGTCGACAGCACACGTATGCAAGATAGTGGACGGAAACTCTCTACAGCGTGTATCAAAACGGATGGCGAAAACTTACACGGCTGAAAGTACACGATAGAAGAAGCCCAAATGTCAAGCAAAACATGGGCTCTAAAACGCATACCTTAAGAGCTATGAGATATTCTTGATTTTCAATATTGTGGAACAAATCTCTTCTACTGCAAGCTCTTTGCTTTCCATATTTTGCGAAGTGGTAATATGGACCAAAACAAGAAAAAGATGTCCAGTAAACATGTGCTCTCAAATGCATATCTCAACAGCTATGAGCACTCCCTAATTAGAAGACCTGTGTTCCAAAGTACCAAAGATGAACAGGTGCCCATAGCTGTTGAGGTATGCATTTGAGAGCACATGTTTACTGGACATTTTTTCCTTGTTTTGGTCCATACTACCACTTCCGAAAATATGGAAAGCAAAGAGCTTGCAGTAGAAGACATTTGCTTCACAATATTCAAAATCAAGAATATCTCATAGCTCTTAAGGTATGCGTTTTAGAGCCCATGTTTTTCTTGACATTTGTGCTTCTATTATCGTGTACTTTCAGCCATTTAAGTTTGCGCCACCCTTTTTGATACACCCTGTATACTGCTAGCGCTGAAGGGGTGTGATCCCGATCTTCCTTCGACGGTTCGCTAAAAAGGCTGAGAACGAGTTGTAAGTATCAGTTTTTTGTCGTATCATTTGTCACACATATGGGGACGGACGGGCAATTAGAGAGCATACCGTTTTGCATTCGTACGAGCATTATATCGCACAGTATGACGTGTAAAAAAAATTACGCGGCGAAGATTATCAGTCACTAAACTGTTTATACGATTTGGTTGCGCTGCGAAACTTTTCGTGCTATTATTGTTTTGTGGCAAGCAGTGACCTGAGACTGACATGGAAAATTTAAGGAACTGGATCCCTCACTAGCGAAAGTACTGTGATCGTAATGTTGAGGTTGTGCATGGAGGAGAAATCCGGTTTAGGTCTCCTGAATTCAAATAAGTGTTTTTACGCAAAATGTGCACCTGAATACATTTAGCAATGTGGGAAGTATATTAAATTATATTCCCCTTCAAGGTCAGATTCTCAGAGTTAAAAGTCAACCATGCACGCAAGAATTATAGATTTTTGCAGTCAGCTTCGGAACGTATACTACTTAGATGAGAAACTTAAGGTTCTTTTTGGAAGACAATACATATTATCTTCGTGAAGCAGCAGTTCGATCTGCGAAGGACACGTGCGACGAGATGGAAATGGTTGCGAAAATAGTAAAAATATCAAGAAGAAGAAAATGATGCCTCTGGGCAACACTGCAGGCTAGACGCTAATTTTGTAGCAGGAACTGAGAAGGTCAATGTTCGAGTACATTGACAGTTTTCTGCTAGAAATATATGCACGTTGCAAAAACATGGGACGTAGATTTCTGTGTCAGATTAATGCAACGTGTTTAAAATCTCGCAAACGTAACTTCCCATTGTTCTAAAAAGTGTAGTTGCCAATTTATGACGACATTCCCGAAGATAGTATCCTTGCAAAATTTCCACGCCTGAGAAGATTCCTGCAAGCTGTCAAAGTGCCAAAACAAGAGCCTCTGGACTGGAAATCTGTAAGAGTCCTACAGTGTTTGGGTATTTCAATTTCCCGATTCTGCTCCCAACCTCATTTTGGTCTTAAGACTTATCTTAACTATGTTTCCATAGCATCATGTCACAGGAGTTTCTCGAAACTCAAACCAATTACGAATTATCTTACGTCCAGCCAAGAACCATGTTCTAGTTTGGTAATTTTGTGAGTCTAAAATACTGTAGCAGAGTTTTGATTAAGCAGTTTCAAAATTTGCAGTACAGAAGTTAGAAGGAAGAGATTCTCACTAAAAGAACCTTTCACTATTTTTATTCCTTCATTACTAAACAATGAAACAGTGTTATTTACAAAAGTAAATTAAATTCAAGGATGGTAAAATTAAGAGTGCAATGGGGATTCCTCTGTTAAATGCAGAAGAGATAGCAAACAGACGGAAGCACTACGTTGAAGGTCTCTCTGAGAGGGAGAATTTATCTGATGACGTGATAGAACATGAAATAGATGTCGATACGGAACAGGTATTAGGTATTAGAAACAGAATCTCAAAGTGTCTTAGACGACCTAAGATTAAATAAATCAGATGGGATAAGTAACATTCCATCGTAATGTCTAAAATCACTGAGAGAAGTGGCAACAAACCCACTATTCACGCTGATGTGTAGATCGTATACGACTGGCGATATACAATCAGATTTTCGGGAAAAACATCATCCACACAGTTCCGAAGGTAGCAAGAGTCGACAAGAGCGAGAGTTACCGCACAATCTGCTTAACAACTCATGCATCCAAGTTGCTGACAAGAATAACATACAGGAAAATGGAAAATAAAATACAGGAGTATCTTAGATGACGATCAGTTTCGGTTTATTAATTGTGAAGGAACCAGAGAGGTAGTTCTGACGTAGCAGTTGATAATGGAAGTAAGACTATAAAAAAAATAAATCAAGACACGTTCATACAATTCGTTGGTATGTAAAAACCGCTCAGCAAGAAAAAATGATGCAAGATATTCGAAATTTCTGAGAAAAATAGGGATACGCTATACGGAAATACCGACAATATAGAGTATGTGCAGGAACCAAGAGGCAACAGTAAGACTGGAAGGCCAACAACGGAGTGCTCGGATTGAAAAGGGTATAAGGTAGGGATGCAGTCTTTCTCCCCTAGAGTTCAATCTGTACAACGAAGGAGCGATGATGGATCAAAATTAGGGGTTCTAGATTAGAATTAAAATTCAATATGGAAGGATATGAATGATACGATTCACTGATGACATTTTTATCCTCAGTGAAAGTGAAGAAGAATTACGGTATCTGAAGAGTGGAATGAACAGTCTAAGGAGTACATAACATCATAATATGGACTGAGAGCAAATCGAAGAAAGACGAATGTAATGAGAAGTAGCTCAAAAAATGGTTCAAATGGCTCTGAGCACTATGGGACTCAACTGCTGTGATTATCAGTCCCCTAGAACTTAGAACTACTTAAACCTAACTAACCTAAGGACATCACACACATCCATGCCCGAGGCAGGATTCGAACCTGCGACCGTAGCTGAGAAGTAGAAAAAATGAGAACAGCGAGAAACTTCACATTATAACTGCTGATCATGAAGTAGATAAAGTTAAGGAATCCTGCTACCAGTGAGCAAAATAACCCTTGAAGCACAGGGCAAGCAGATTAGCACTGGCAAAAAGGAAATTTCTGGCCAAGATAAGTCTACTAGGATCAGACATAACGTTCCACTCGAGGAAGAAATTTCTAGAATGTACGTTTGCCTCAGCATTGTATGGTAATGAGATGTGGACTGTGGGGAAACCGGAATAGAAGAGAATAGAAACGTTGAGATGTGGTGCTACAGAAGAATGCTGAAAGTTTGATGGACTGATAAGGAATGAGGAGTTTCTCCGCAGAATCGGCAAAGAATGGGATATATGGAAAAACACTAACAAGGAGAAGGGCCAGGATGGTAGGACAGCTGTTGAGACATCAAGGAATACCTTCCATGGTACTACAGGGAGCTACAGACGGTAGAAACAAGTCAGAAGACAGATGGCTCAAAGAATTACAAAAATGTGTTTTACTTATTTGTTTGTATTTATATATTCTGTTTACAAACTAGTTAACAGTATACTTTGTGACTTGTATAAAAAAACTGGTTCCCCAAAAACGTATATATTTTTTTTGTTGGGTTGGTCGGGGTGGAGAGGGGTGACAAACTAAAACTCCACATCGGGTGCCAGACTCCACGGATGCTCCACTGAAAAAGGTACTGTAGATCGTGAAATATCTGATAAAAAGCTACATATGAAATAATATACGTTAACACGCGCAGTTCCTTGCAGAGTCTGCTTTCTTCTAATCAGAAGTTGCCGTGTTGCCGAAAGTTGTACCCTTAAGCATCACTGGACTGTGAATGTGGACACTGGATGAGGTAATTAGAAGACACAGCGGCGTGGAAGAGCTTGTGGCAAACATCTGACTAACAAAATGATCACTTTGGCTTCTAAAATTGGACTGCTACCGAAAATAGTGCAGCATGCCAAGTGCTTCTCTTTTATAGTGTGTATACTGTTCCATTCCGTTGTACGGGGTGGGCATAAAGACTTTCCCAGATTACAAGAATTTATTTCCAAGCACTTAATGTTACATACAGATAAGCGGTTTGTTGCAGATGGTAGCACAAAACGTTAAGTTTTTTTTTTTATGGGTGCACTTCCACGTGTCTGCGGGTTTTCTTTTTTCAGTGAGCCTCTCTAGTGGCAACAATTTACTTGTAACGTCACGTTGTAACTCAGTTATAGGAATTTCAACCATGGATTGTGTTTGAAGAAGATGGTGCACTGCCAGACGGAGCGGCTGTTTTTTCGCCAATTTTTGGATGAAAACTTTCCGGACAGGTGTGTTTGTATAGACGGACCGGGATATACAACCCCTGTTGACGTTTTTGTAGTTTTACGTTAAGTTTAAAGTGTTCAGTTTATCAGTTGCTAGTGTGCAAACTATTAAAGCACGAATAGTGATGTTGTGAATCATGGAAGAGATCGTGTGAAAGAGGGAGAAATTGAGCGTCGCCGCACTTTCTTCGGGCAACAAATGGAACACATAAGGAGGCGTATCCATAAAAAAATGTATGAGATTGCTACAATCTGCAACAAGCCACATAACTATATCTAGCACAGTTCCTTGAATATATATATTTGTAATGAGGGAAAGACCGTATGTTTACTCCGTATTTTAGTCACTCGACTGAAACTCCAGCTTGCAAAATAGTTCAAATGGCTCTAAGCACTATGGGACTTAACATCTGAGGTCATCAGTCCCGTAGAACTACTTAAACCTAACTAACCTGAGGACATCACAAACATTCATGCCCGAGGCAGGATTCGAACCTGCGACCATAGGAGGAGCGCGGTTCCGGACTGAAGCTCTAGGTTACAGCTTCTATGCCGAGTAGTTGAAGAACCTATGACAACACAGCAACTTAAAGCTTAGGAAGAATGACTCTGTAACTATTGCATTTCTTAACATTTATTGCTCCGAGAAAAAATTAATGTTTACCCTTTTACCAAAGTTAACGCATCTTTGATCGTTGTGAATCTATCGATCATAATAATTGTTCGCTATGCGGTATTCTTTATTCAGTGACCTGCAAATCTACTTCTGCATTCTTTAGATTAGATAACCATCAAACATCGATTGCACACAGATGCACGGTCTTATGTATAAGTGAGTGGTAAAATAGATACACGTTCATTCAGTATTAGTATGAGGGTTAACCGTACGTGAGACTTATTACAGAAAAACTATTTCTTTGTAACTCTAGATAAAGTATCTGGAGAGATTCCGGTGACCAATCGGCTACGACAAGTATGCGCCATAGCACCTACATCCAAACATACAATATATATCCATTTTTACAGTATGTTTGGAAGGTAGTTCTTATCCCCGCGGAGATTGTTCAAATGGTTCAAATGGCTCTGAGCAAAAAATGGTTCAAATGGCTCTGAGCACTATGGGACTTAACATCTGAGGTCATCAGTCCCCTAGAACTTAGAACTACTTAAACCTAACTAACCTAAGGACATGACACACATCCATGCCCGAGGCAGGATTCGAACCTGCGACCATAGCAGTCCTGCGGTTCCGGACTGCAGCGCCTAGAACCGCACGGCCACCGCGGCCGGCGCAGAGATTGTTGCCTGACAGTAAGTTACACAGGGTGATTAGGAGGAAAGGTACAAGCTTTGACGGGTGATACTACTGGTGATTCTGAACAAAAAACGTCTAATAAATATATGCCCTTTTCCTAGCCACCTCCGGGTAAACCAATGAAAATAGCTAGGGACGGGAAAGGTGAAGGTGACGCTAAATTAAGATACTGCTATGCTATGGTTTGTTTAATTGTGTACGTTTGCTCACAGAAGATGTTCAAACAGTCCACCGTCAACTTCAATGTGTGTTGCTGCTCTTCTAGGTTTTGCATTCCTTTACCTGGGCACAAGCACGTAAAATACGAGCGAGAATTTCCTCTCTTGTGTCCACTCTGCGCTTGTAGACGTCGCCCTTCAGCCAACCCCATAAACAGTAATCCAATGGGGTAAGATCGGTTGACCTCGGTGGCCAAGCAATGACTCCACGGCGACCGATCCAACGAGCAGGATACGTTGAGAGACTGTGTCACTGGCCGTACGGAATGTGTAGGAGCTCCGTCATGCTGAAAGTACATACAAGCTCATATCGCCAAAAGAATTCTGGTAACACATCTTGAAGAAACTCAAGATACCGTGTCCCAGTAAGACGGTTATCTCAAACAATTGGAACGAAGAGTTGGTCATCAATAATATCGCGCTACACGTTGACTGAGAAAAGTCGTTGAAAATTCGTTTCCACGATAGCTTGCGCATTTTCATTTGCCCATGCATGAGAGCTGCGCATGTTGTTGATTCCGTTGCGGGTAAATGATGACTCATCAGTGAACAGAAGATGTGAAATTAATCGCTCATTGGCAATGATCCACTGACAGATAAAAAGGATGGGGCCCCTCCACGCCCACACCAACGTGGTGACCAAACCAAAAGTTCTACTGTCACCTCCGTATAACATGTTAGTTTTTGAATCAGGAGTCATAGGATGGGGGCCGTGATGTTATCCATGCGTCTGGGTAAGATTACTCATTAACATGGTCCATCAGGAGATAGAAAGTGGACGAAAGCGATCGAAGGGTAGCGGTTGTAAGGGCAGAGGAAAAAAAGTGCCAAGGCAAGCGCCAAGGAAAAAAAAACCTCTGCGACAGTAGGACGGGAAGTAAGGGCAGTAGCGGCTTGCTATCTGCGACAGTGCATGCAAGGTGTGGTTAGTGTGAGGTGTCGTGCATCGTTACCTTTGTCGTTGCTGGAGCTCGTTGCGGCGCTTGCTGCAGTTGCTGCGTCCCTGCAACAGTTCAAGGTCGTTGTACGTTAGTGGGCGATCGGTCATAGATCGGCTCACAGACGGTGTAGGGGGTGTGTGTGGTTGGTTGGTTTGCGTGCTGTGTACAGTACGGTTTCCTTGCGGTTGCCTGTTTTTCGGCTGGTCGAACATCTGGGGTTACCAGTAGTAGCTGTGTTGCAGGGGCTCGCCAGTACTGTCGTGTTAGCGTTCTATGGACCATAGATGTTTAGTTCCTAGCCAGTAGTGTCTTTGGTCTGTTACGCTTCCATCTATGGTTGTGGTCGTAGTTACCCTGAGAAAGGATAAACGGGTTGCGCGAGTGTCTCGTGTTATTGTACAGTCGTGTGGAGAGTTTTTGGAATACCCGGAAGATAGTACCTAGCCGGTATTCCCGGTGAAGGTCCGCGATGCGTGTGTAGCGCGGAGCGTAATCCACTGACAGAATTCATGCCGGGTAGCAGCACCTCCTTCATGCAGATGAAAGGGATACAGACCGTGCTTGTGTACTGTGCGTATCATTCGTGTTTGTGGGGTTGGGCAGCAATTCTTCTAGAGCTAGTAGTAGAGTTGCGTTCCACTACTTGAAGAATGTTCTCAGCTTCATTAAGAGTGTGTTGTACGGGACGTTCAGAGACAACATTTACGCTGGGAAGCGTACCACGCTCACGCAATCCGTGAAACACCCCGCCAAACATCCTGTTATCTGGCACTCTGCGATTCGGAAATCGTTGTTGGTATTCTCGCATAGCAGCCCTGGAATTTCCATCGGACAGACACCATGTCATACTCTGCATGTGTGAAGATCCGTGGCATTTTCATTTTACAAAACTGTATTCGTTGTTCACGCAACAACAATGTAGTACCGTGCACTATGACAAGCAAGCACTGTCGGACTGAGACTTGAGGTGAACAACTGCACTATGCCAAAGTGAACTGCGTACTGATACGCTTAGTAAGGACGACGGTACACGTTTCCCACTCCTAGTTGTTTTCATTGGTTTACCCGGAAACGGTTTACCCTCCTCATAGAAGTCTGCCGCCTGACTTGTTAACCACTGCATCACCGCTGTTTTGACTTCGTCATCGCCTTGAAGACCCTGACCGCCCACGTGTTTCTTCAAGTGCAGGAACAGATGATAGTCACTGGGAGGAAAATCGGGGCTGTACGGAGGATGATCTACAGTTTCCCACCGAAAATATGTGATGAGATCTTTGGTCTGATTCGCCACATGCGAACGGGCATTGTCTTGCAGCAAAACGATGCCCTTGCTCAACTTCCATGGACTGTTGCTTTGATTCTGGTGTGACGTAGGCCACCCATGTTTCACCGCCCGTAACAATTTGGCTTAAGAAATCATCACAGTCGTTGTGGTACCGCTCAAGGAAAGTCAATGCACTGTCTAAACGTTTGGTTTTGTGCACATCCGTCAACATTTTCGGTACCCAATGTGCGCGCAATTTTCGGTAATTCGAGTGCTCGGTCACAATGCCATACAAAACACTACGAGAAACATTAGGAAAGTCATCCCGCAAGGAGGGAATCGTAAAGCGTCTGTTTTCTCCCACCTTATTGCCCACTTCCTGCACCAAACTTTCATTAACGACCGAAGGACGCCCACTCCGTTGTTCATAATGCACATTTGTATGGCCATCTTTAAATGCTGTCACCCACTTTCTTACCGTTCCATCACTCACAATGTTTTCTCCGTAAACTGCACAGATCTCACGATGAATATCGATCGCTTTTATGCCTGTAGCACTAAGAAATCTTATAACAGCCCGCACTTCACTGTCGGCGGGACTCACGATTATCGGAGGCATCTTAAATATTCAGTGCACAACGTAAACAAGGAAGAATCAGACTGTAATGGCGTCAGTGCATAGATTAAGGTACAGGCTTTCATGTAAAAATAAAATTACTGAGATATCTTAGCACGTCTTTTTTTTAATTTGAAAACGGTACTTACTTAAAAAACACTCCTCGTTTCTCTTACACAATGAGATGAGCAGAAAACTGCCGAATCGTGCATGACGTTAAAATGTATTACTTTTGTGCTACTAAGTTGCGCAGAAAACATCTACATATACCGTTAAACGCACATACAAAATTATATCAGTTCATGTGATATGATATCACGAACACAGAGATAACTGAAAACCTACCGCGTTGTGCATAATGATTACTATTTATCACTTCCTTGATACTAACTGTAATCGCAACACATTTTACAGGCACTATTTACATGTGCCACTGAATGTATCAGTGTGCGACGCATAGTTCTGGAGATATGACATCATAAACAATGAGATGCGTTAACAACTACCGCATCATGGCTGACGTTTAAATTTATTACTTCTTTGCTACTAATTCTGTTCGCAACATATTTCTCAGACAGTGTGCACACAGGCCGCTGAATGTGCCATCAAAAGTATATCATAGAACGACACATAGTTCAAGAAATATGACAGCATAAACGCTGAGATGCGTGAAAAATTGCCGCATCATGCATGAAGTTTTAATACATTTATTCGTTACTACTGAGACACTCTTCCCGGCGAGTCAGCTTAAGGAAATCCCTGACACCTGGCAGTACTTTTGGCAGCTTTCAACAGCGAAGAGCAAACTGCAGTGGGCGGAAACAAAAGCCATCTATAGAGCTATGAAGATGTGTTGCTAAATAGACGTTTCGAAAATCGCCTAGTAAACACGCGAAACAGCTGCACCCAGCGTATCTTTCTAATATAAAATTGACAAAATGAATACCTGATCAATGCCAGGTTTGCCAGCTTGTTATTTCATAAATATGCTCGAAGTCTGCCTAAAGATTATAGAAACTTTCCCGCCGCAGTATGGGTGTTGTCTGTAAATGATGACCAGCTCTTCGCTTTGCTTTTCGATCGTCACCAAGTACTTTCTGCAGGGTGAGGACGGCATGAACTACAGGGTCAGAAAGTTGCATAGAGAACCTCAGAAATGGGGTTGACCATTAGTTGAAAAAAATTATGTAGTATTTGTTTAAAAGCGATATTATGAACCGCAATTGTCAAGTTAGACAAGCAAACAAACAATTGTATGGAGTTTTATGAAGCTCACATATTGCATCACAAACGAAGAGTACGACGTTCATATGTCGTTGTGAAATTTCCACAATATTTCGTCGGTGCAACTGAGCGACATCTTCAGGTGCGGTGAGCACACCGCGTATCGTCGAAACTTCACAAACCACTCTTACAATCAGTCGGTCGCGAAAGATTCTTGCAACACAATGATTACGAACTATTTTAGAAAGTATAGGCAACGTACGCAGCAGAAACAGGGAAAACAATTGAAAGATTTAAAAAGGGACTTGTCAAACGAGGTGGACTTTTAGAGGTGGTGTTGTAAGATGAAAATACAGGATAAAATTAAAAATAACGTGCGTAAGAGAAGGGACTGGGTATCAATGTAATGGATACAGTAGAACCTAAACGTGTGAGAGGGTACGCGTACGTATGCCTTTCAGGCGAGATGATGAAATGGATTCCAACTAACAGAAAGAAGACGCCCGAAAATAACGTAGCAGAGGGAGACAGAAGAGATATGTCAGAGAGGAATTTGAAGGCAGAAAATTGGGAAGATAGGAGACTTTGAAAGCTAGGGTCCGAGAAACAACTATAATGACGTATTAAATCGCAGTAGAAAAACAAATAAAAATAAAATAAAATGTCGATCGCTCTTATTAAACTGAATAGATCTACCACAAAAAATTGGCCCCGTGCGAGTAGAATTTGCTCACTACGGGTTCCTTACTAACTTTATTATACATACAGTTTATTAATTCTGGATATCGAAGATTTTTGCCTGGTATCGACACTCATACTTTCTAGGATGTTTTAATTTCAAGTTTGAAGTAGTATAACAAATAACGAAAAAAATTATATTTTTCATCTGACATAATTACAAATTCATTGTTTAGGATTATTCTCTTTACTTGTATGGTGAAACCTTTCTTGTTGCGAAATATCACGATTCTAATCCAACAAGAAGTGCCTTATAGGTATTGATGAGTAAGTTTGCGAATATCAATAAATATGACTCGAATGAAAGACAGCCCACAGTTGTGCTAAATTATGTTTCTTTTAAACCTTTACCATGATTTCTGCTATAATAATATAGCCTACTTCAGAATTCGTACACAACCTAACATAACCTAACATAAATGAAAAATGTCTTAGCCCAGCGGCTACGTCAAGACCAATAAAATAACTTCAACAGACATAACCCTGTTTCGAACATAAGTAGAATTACATATGGCACCGTATATCCTCCACCACTAACTCTTTTATATGACTTCTGAAGAAGGTTATATTATTACATCAGAAACCATGGTCAAGCTTTAAAAAGAAACATTATTTAGTGCTACTGTGGGCTGTTCTTCATTCGAGACAATTTCGTAAAGATTGCTGTTGTCGCTGCCATGATGAAAATAATGCAATAAATATGACGTAAATGGCCGTATATTTTGATTGCGTTGACTTTAGAAGCTAACGTTTATTGTACCACCAAGGGACTATAGACCTTAGTACGTGAGACAAATTTCAAATTGATTCGTTCAACCGTTCCTGAGAAAAGCGGGATTTAACAAACGGACGGACAGACAGACAGCCTGGTAACAAGCTACAATTTTCTTCGTGTGATATAATTACAAATTCACAATCACCGGTTTTTTTCCTTTGATTGTAGTATGAAACCTTTACATCTTGGCAAATTTCATGATTGTAGGACAACGGGTCAACGGGTGACATAAATGGCCGTGTCTTTTGGTTCCATTGACCTAGAAGCTGATTTTTTTTCTTTTTCACCGCTAAGGGGCCGTAGGCCTTGACACGTGACATGAATTTCAGTTTGATATGTGTACCCGTCCATGAGAAAAAAGGGTTTTGAACAAAATCAAGCAGTCACTGTTGTTGGGAGACGATATAAGGTAAGAAGGTATAGCGAAGAAAAAGATGAGTAATAAATATTCTCATTTACGCTATATTCGCTTGTACAAGAGTCGTTCTACGTGAGGATATACAGACGCGATCAGCTGAGGAATCAACAAACGGGGAAGGCTATAGAACGGAAATAGCAAATTCCTGAAGTTACCGGAAGAATTACTTCGTCAAGAGCTGCCCGTCAGTGGAAAAAAGAATGGAAAAAGGATGAGAAGTGAATCTGGCGCGTCGCATTTAGCTGCCTACCTTGCCCGCCATAAAGGCTGAAATTTCGATCACAGCTTTCGATATGATCCACTTTCGCTCCCTCGTCATCGCCACGGCCAGAGAACGGAATTACATCATTATTTTTAATATGAGGGCCTTCTTGCGAATGATCCGCGTCCATGTTCTCCAGGTTTTTTTTTTTTTTTTTTTTTATTCTCTCGTCGCCCGAGACCGGGCGAGGATCTTTGGACAGGGCGGAAAGAAGTAATTGTTCAAGGGCGTTAGTTTTCAGAAGAAAAAGAAAAAAAAAAGTTCTTTCCGACAGGGCTCCACCATTTCCGATAATTCCTTTCTTTTCTTTTTTTGTTCTCCTTCCCCCTCTCTTCTCTCTTTCGCGGTGGTGATAAGATCGGTGAAGAGGGTGGAAGTTCTTAATCACCCCTCTGCATTACCGCAAACCACCTTCTCTCCTTTGCCGAATAATGAGAAAAATTTCTGAGCGGCTCCGTGTCCACTCGACCAGTCGTGACCCCGCCAGAAACGCGTCCCGTCCCGCACAACAGCTGCGCGCAGTTCTAGCAGTCGTTGACAAACGCACTCCGCTTCCAAACCCCGCCCGGTGTTATTGTACGGAGACGGCCACTGCTTTGCCCCCACTCCCATCGTCGCGGGAGCCCGTCTGGCCAATGACAGGCCGCGCCGCGACGTAGCTGGCCAATCAGCGATGGAGCGCGAGGGGCGGGGCCAGGCGGCAGCAACGGTGGCGGCAGCGGCAGCAGCAGCGCCGCACCTACGCACGTAGTTCGCCCCTGCGGCTCACAGATGGCAGCGCCAGCGCGGCTGTGCGAGGGAACGATTCCCCGCGCCAAGAGGTTGGATATCGCGTCTTCCTCGCCCGCGCTAGTTTCCTCGTCATCACGTTAATGGTCAGCATCTGAAGGGGAGAAGAGGCTAAAAGCGTCGCCGGCACGAGGAAGAGTGGGGTGGGGAAGACACATCAGCCACCAGAGAGAGAGAGGGGAAGGCTTTTTTTCCTTTAGCCCATTAGGCGCGTAATGTTACTTAGGCGGTGCCGGTGTGCACCGCAATCATACTAACCCTCCCCCTACGCAGCCACCCCTCCCAATTTCCACAATCACTCCCTCCCCTTACCCCCTCCCCTTCCCGCTCCTCCGACACTCCCCTCGGCGCCAGGCCGTTGTTCTCTCTGGCCACCCTCTGTATCGCCGCCGAGATGTCTCTGCTTGGCGGCGTGCGGTTATATTGTGTTAGGACGGTCTCTCTCCGCCGAGGGAACGAGAAAATTATGGTCGGTTTTTAATCAACTAAGAGAATGCGCGTCTGCATCTACATTCGGCGCTTGCATCTCACGAGTGGATTGGCGGGAAGGTGCATCCCCTTATACCCACCCGCGTCACACCACTTGCGGAATTCGACGCGTGAGGAAGGGATGATACCTCTTGCAACTCAGATCACAAAGCCGAATTCAGTAAATTATCCAGAACTCGTACAGCTGTTGGAGTACGTGGCAGGGTGTGCTTTTGTGATCCACAATTTTTTCCAGTTTGTAAATTCTTCGTGCGTCTAAAGTATACGGCATTATTAGCAATTTCACCTACGGAATCTTGCACGTTTCGCTAGCTTTTGCAGCTTTGAACATATACGGGGTGAATAAAAATTCGCGCCTTCGGACAGCGCAGATCGACTCCTTGCAAAGTAACGGTCACGGTTTTTTTCAGGCAGAACGCAGATGTGCGCGTACCGCTTAAACATTTGAATGCTGTTTAAGAAAAAATGTTGGTACATTTCTATTTAGTCCGGCAAATATAAATTCGGACTTGAAACTTCATCGATCAGCTGCCGTCAACGGGCAGTTGACAACAGTAGGAGAAGATTTCGAATAATCTTCGATTTAAATTGACTTGTCGAATAAGTTTCTCTTGGTCGGCAACTCGGCACTTTGTAAACAGCACAATTGAAACATTGGGCCGTATTATGATGTGTTTAAGGAAAGCTTTGTTGCATTATCTGAGAGATAAAAAGAAGCGTTTTAGTGCCATATGTTGGTTGTACAGTTACTGTAGGTTTACGAATGCTCGCTTTTGTCTGACCTGACACCGGTATCTTACAATTTTCTTGAGTGTGTGGTCTGAATTGAAAAGTGTTGCGTCTTCCGTCATTAGATTTTGAATTTCTTAACAGCGTGTGCAACTTTAAAGATGGTAAACGAGATATTAGACTGTGTTGGTAATCTGCACACCTGAACAAAAAATGGTTCAAATGGCTCTGAGCAATATGGGACTTAACACCTCAGGTCATCAGTCCCCTAGAACTTAGAACTACTTAAACCTAACTAACCTAAACACATCACACACATCCATGCCCGAGGCAGGATTCGAACCTGTGACCGTAGCAGTCGCGCGGTTCCCGACTGTAGCGCCTAGAACCGCTTTCTTTTTTAATCTCATTTTGTTCGTTTTGGTTCGTTGCATCTGCTCGGGGCAGACGTCGTAAGACATCCGTTTAAGTTCGTTGTTGTTCGATTTACTCAATTTTTTTATTGCAGAGGGCAGCTAACCCTCTGACCGAACACGCTGATCTACCGTGCCGGCACAACCGCTCGATCACTCCGGCCGGCTCACACCTGAACCGAAAGTATTTGACTGTACATTAACAATCGCGAAAAAGGAATTTTCGTTCTTATTAGCGCGTAGGCTGGTCATTGGTGGCGATATGAGTTTTTGTTGTGTGTGTGGTTAGTTTTAAAGGATGATGACAATAACAAAAACGCTGAAAGTTGATGATTCGAACGTAAACAATGACGGGGAAACATCAACGGTGCCGTGCGGTGATGCAGTTGAGACCGCAGAAAAGGAGCTTTTAACCGCACGTAACAGTGGGGTTGATGACGGCTCCGGATGTTGGGATTTGGAGAAAAAAAAAGAAAATTTCGAGTAAGTACGAATAGTTAGACGTAAAAAATAAATTGAAAAAACTAGACGACAAAATCTGTAAAGAAGTTGGATACTTCGGAATTGAGAATATGTCGTGAGGAATGAACATTTCACAGCGGTGGGTTTCAGTTTCTATTTGTGCAACTGGGGGAACAGAATAGAAATCTCAGCAAATACCTTCTGCCTGAAACAAAATATTTAAACCTAAAGAGAGTCCAGTTCATAAGGCTGCAGTTGAAACACTGAAAATCGCAAAACTGCAAACTTTGGAAACTTCATGCACTTAGGCTTTCGAGAAAGAAAAGGAAATAACTGCCGATCTATTTCTAACAGTATATAAAGTAGTTAAGAAAAATCAAACCTTCTATGATTTCGAAACTGAAATCGCCGTGCAGAAGTTGAATAGCCGCCTATTAAAAAGAGAAATTCAAATCCCAGTACTGGAAACAGTTTTGCACACTACTACTTGGCCGGAAAATCCTGATGTAACTTATGGAGAAGCAGAAAGAGGAAACTCGTGTAAACGTTTTAAGCTCTGTGAAAGAATAATCTTATAAGGTTTCCGTCGATATCTTGCTGAGAAGAAATGCCCAATGTCTCTCTTGCGCTGTATTAACACAAATCATGATTTCAGCAAGAGAACAATTGCATTTGAATACAGTAGAAAATCTTATTATCTTCATGAAGTTGGTTGGCACTCCACCTCCCTCCCCCCACCCCCCCCCCCCCCACCCCCACTAAGAATTTTCAAACCTGTGGCTTACGTGAATTTATGGCTCCTGAAAGGGAGACATATGCCGAACGACACGGAAGCGAGGAGAGGTGGTATGAAAACGGTAGTATGAACTTCTTTCCTGTATAGAATTTTCTATAAGCAGGTCAGCAAAATGAGACACTACCACGGTGATTTCATTTATGTCTTCACATAATTTTAAAATGTAGATACTGAGTATAGCTACCACCTTGACATGTTGACCACAAACTAACCCAATGCAACCCTTCATTTAATTGAATTTCAGGATCCTCAGTTACACCCCAAATAATTTCCGGGTCACTGACCTTTGATCAGTTTGAACCCTCTGACCTCTCAAGTACGGCAGTATTGCTATGCCTTTGCCTAGTTCCTTGTGAAGCACAGCAAACCCCTGCATAATCGACGAAAAATTCTAAGATCGCGAGGTTTTATCGACTTCAATTAAGACTACCGCTTAAAAATTATATACAAAACACTGGTAACAGCTCAAACTTGTCTCTACCAAATTTTCTGCTCGTGCACATTTTCGGCAGAAAACTGACGTCAAAGAAGACAATTTGCTAGCACACGTGCGACAACTGCCTTATTCAATACTATGATTTGCTGAACAGCTAATATAGTGGATAGGGTTATGTGTTGGAATACTCGAATTTGAAAATTCAGTTCAGGGTGTAAGACTTTATTTATTTTTTACTTTTATTGTTTTTTTAACATACGAACTGCGCCACACGTCCTCTGGTTTTTTTGTCGGTATGCAGCAATAAACGCAGCTATTACACAAAACGCGTGCAATTTTTAATACACAGAAATGAGAATTTAATCGTTTTCATCATTCTACGTTTGAATACCTATTTTGCCTTTTCTCGTAATAAATTTAAACCATAAGTTTATTCTTCATCTCAAGCTAAAATTCACGTATTTCATGTATCAAATGCTCAATCAGCATATAATCTGTATAATACTAGGTGTCTATGCATCTAAGGTATCACACAGAATATACCAAAACTTTTGAATATCATGTAGTGTAGTGTCCTGACATGCAACACGCCAAGTGATATATCAACACACACAAACTATTTCAGATGAGAAGAGCTCGAAGTTCTGCCGAGACCTTGTCACCTGAAATAGGTAAAAATAGGCTACTATCAACCAGCAAGCTACTTACACTATATTACACGTCCAAATGTGGCATATCACTTCCCTCTACTTATTGCAACTTATTTTTACCACAACTATTGTATTACTTATTTTTGACGTTTGCATTGTATAAACTATAAATTATATTCTCCTCAATTAGGCAGAAACAAATTATATAGAACCACTTTAACAACTGTAAAGCGTTAAATTCTCTGTAACCTGGGATAAATTTTTATATATTGTGTTCTTTATATTATTTAAAATAACATTAACGACTACATACCAATAAGGTTGTGGCAATAAGAAGTTTTTGCTAATCGATTTAGTAGCATCAGTCCACTGTACATTTCAAAGCGGTGGGTTACTCTGTACTGTTAACGAAGTAAGTAAATAAATAAATAACTAAATTTTGCTTTAATCTTTCACTACCCTCTTTTCTACGCACCGTACCTCTGTAACATCCATGCCCGAGGCAGCATTCGAACCTGCGACCGTAGCGGTCGCGCGGATCCAGACTGAAGCGCCTAGAATCGCTCGGCCCTTGCGGCCGGCTTGTATTTAAAATATTACAACTGTTCATCTTAGTGAATGTGGTATGTATGTTTGACATACCCACATTCATAATTATTTTTACTAACCTTTGTCCTGTGACAAGTGATCTATTTTTAAGAGATTATTACACTACGTTTTGTTCATTGCTGTCACTGTTGTTTACTGTACTTCTTTCGCAAAAGAGAAAAAGAACCGCCTTCAGTCACAAATCGTGACTTTTATTTCAACACACGATGCATTTCGAGCCTTGAGGGCTGATTTCAGGTACCTAAATGGGTATATAACAAGATGGCACATTGTGAACTGCAATTTTCGCAAAAATAAGACAAAATCGAAATATTACTTACTGTTTCTAGCAGTGTTACATAGTTTTTAAGCACTGTAGAGTCACTATATTTATATAGTCTATATATGCATACTTTTCGTCTCTCATTATATTTGTAAACGATATTTAAACCAGCCAAGGCATACATTTTCACATATACACACGTGATGCTATTTCTAAGACGATACTAGCTAAGATGTTACGTTACTGTTTATACATAATGTCATTTATAAAACAATTATTTGTGAAAATGCCAGATGTGAACTTATTAAATGGTTGCAACTATTAAGCACATATTTCTTTACGAAAAAATGAACTTTTGAAATCACTTAAAAATTCTGGCTGTCAACTATGTATTTTATTTTCAGTTAATATGTTCTCAGAAAATTTTTATCTGCGTAAGAGTGTTTCTAAATTATTCATGAATACTTTCGACAGAGACTATTTGACTAATAACTGTTACCGGCATGTTCAAAGTTAAAAATATTTTTAGTTGTATGATGTGTATCATTTAAGAAATAGTATATGGTACCGCACTATTAGGGAGATAAAAATTAGAAAAAAAATACAACTGGAACCGTAAACGAACTCTGGAAGTCGCGTCTTCTGACACAAAACTCTACACACTACACTAACTGTACATCGGAGCTAGGCAATACTGAATGAAGGCACATGTCGCACATACGATCCTAGTGTTGCCAAAGTGCCTTTCTTCTGCGTCAGTTTTCTACTGAAAACGCGCACAGCACGAAACTTTGTGACAGTCAATTTCCTGCTGTCGGTATGCGTGCATTGTACAGCGGTGTCCTAATGTGTAAGCAAATGTTATCAGGGATAAATTAAGCTGAATGATTGTCCTTTCTGTAACTTTGTTCATCACGATTATATGTACCTGCAATTCGGCTTTTTCAAATAGCACCCCACTTTCATTCGATAATCCATTTTCTCTCCTCACACTGTGAACCTTTCTAGCAAAAATGGCGTTTCTTCAATGTTATTCATTTGTGGCCTTCAGACATGATATTGCGGAATATAAAAAGACATATCAAACCGTACACGTCGACACATACATGTACACATAAACGCACATACGCACAAGACTCGCATAAATTATTTACGCTGGTGGTACAAATACACTAAATAAAAAAAGAAAAGACGGCGCACCACGTAAATTATACGAATGGGACGGAAATTTGTAGATGTGTTGTAAATTAATTGGCAAACAAATGATTAGAATTTTAGAAAATTCCAGAAAGAGTTTCGTTGTTGTTGTGGTCTTCAGTCCTGAGACTGGTTTGATGCAGCTCTCCATGTTACTCTATCCTGTGCAAGCTTCTTCATCTACCAGTACCTACTGCAACCTACATCCTTCTGAATCTGCTTAGTGTATTCATCTCTACGATTTTTCCCCTCCACGCTGCCCTCCAATGCTAAATTTGTGATCCCTCGATGCCTCAAAACATGTCCTACCAACCGATCCCTTCTTCTAGTCAAGTTGTGCCACAAACTTCTCTTCTCCCCAATCCTATTCAATACCTCCTCATTAGTTACGTGATCTACCCACCTTATCTTCAGCATTCTTCTGCAGCACCACATTTCGAAAGCTTCTATTCTCTTCTTGTCCAAACTATTTACCGTCCATGTTTCACTTCCATACATGGCTACACTCCATACAAATACTTTCAGAAACGACTTCCTGACACTTAAATCTATACTCGATGTTAACAAATTTCTCTTCTTCAGAAACGCTTTCCTTGCCATTGCCAGTCTACATTTTATATCCTCTCTACTTCGACCATCATTAGTTATTTTGCTCCCCAAATAGCAAAACTCCTTTACTACTTTAAGTGTCTCATTTCCTAATCTAATTCCCTCAGCATCACCCGACTTAATTTGACTACATTCCATTATCCTCGTTTTGCTTTCGTTGATGTTCATCTTATATCCTCCTTTCAAGACACTGTCCATTCCGTTCAACTGCTCTTCCAAGTACTTTGCTGTCTTCACCAGAATTACAGTGTCATCGGCGGACCTCAAAGTTTTTATTTCTTCTCCATGGATTTTAATACCTACTCCGAATTTTTCTTTTGTTTCCTTTACTGCTTGCTCAATATACAGATTGAATAACATTGGGGAGAGGCTACAACCCTGCCGCAGTCCCTTCCCAACCACTGCTTTCCTTTCATACCCCTCGACTCTTATAACTGCCATCTGGTTTCTGTACAAATTGTAAATAGCCTTTCGCTCCCTGTATTTTACCCCTGCCACCTTCAGAATTTGAAAGAGAGTATTCCAGTTAACATTGTCAAAAGCTTTCTCTAAGTCTACAAATGCTAGAAACGTAGGTTTGCCTTTTCTTAATCTAGCTTCTAAGATAAGTCATAGGGTCAGTATTGCCTCACGTGTTCCGATATTTCTACGGAATCCAAACTCATCTTCACCGAGGTCGGCTTCTACTAGTTTTTCCATTCGTCTGTAAAGAATTCGCGTTAGTATTTTGCAGCTGTGACTTATTAAACTGATAGTTCGGTAATTTTCACATCTGTCAACACCTGCTTTCTTTGGGATTGGAATTATTATATTCACAAATTGAAAAGTCAATTGAAAAGTCAATAACGCGTTGATCAACCTCTGGCTCTTTTTGGAGCAGTGATTCGGCTTGGCATTGATTGATAGAGATGTTGGGTGTCCCCCCAAAGGAATATCGTGCCACACTCTGTCCAACTGGTGCGTTAGGTCGTCAAAATCCCGAGATAGTTGGAAGGCTCTGCCCATAATGCTCCAAACGTTGTCATCTGGGCAAAGAGGCGGCGACATTGCTGCTCTGACAAGCACAAAGACAGGCAGTGGAAGCTCTCTCCGTGTGCGGGTGGGCATTATCTTGCTGAAATGTAAGCCCAGGGCAGCTTCCCATGAAGGAGAAGAAAACGGGGTGTAGAATATCGTCCTGTTGGGAGCAGAAGTCCGCCTAATAATCTGAGTGGCAACATGCTTGCCTACCATGTAGCGAGCCCCGGGTTCGATTCCCGGCCGGGTTGGAGATTTCCTCCGCTCGTGGAGTGGGTGTTGTGTTGTCTTCGTCATCATCATCTCATCATCACCGACACGCAAGTCTCCCAATATGGAGTCACCTGAAATAAGACTTCCAACTTGGCGGCCGAACTTCCCAATTGGGCCTCCCCGCCATCGATGCCACACTGTCATTTCATTTTTATGAGTTTAATAAGTCACGGTTGCAAATTACTAATGCGAATTATTTACAGACGAATGGAAAAACTAGTAGAAGCCGACCTTGGTGAAGATGAGTTTGGATTCCGTAGAAATATCGGAACACGTGAGGCAATACTGACCCTATGACTTATCTTAGAAGCTAGATTAAGAAAAGGCAAACCTACGTTTCTAGCATTTGTAGACTTAGAGAAAGCTTTTGACAATGTTAACTGGAATACTCTCTTTCAAATTCTGAAGGTGGCAGGGGTAAAATACAGGGAGCGAAAGGCTATTTACAATTTGTACAGAAACCAGATGGCAGTTATAAGAGTCGAGGGGTATGAAAGGGAAGCAGTGGTTGGGGAGGGAATGAGACAGGGTTGCATCCTATCCCCGTTGTTACTCAATCTGTATATTGAGCAAGCAGTAACTGAAACAAAAGAAAAATTTGGAGTAGGAATTAAAATCCATGGTGAAGAAATAAAAACTTTGAGGTTCGCCGATGACATTGTAATTCTCTCAGAGACAGCAAAGGACCTGGAAGAGCAGCTGAACCAAATGGACAGTGTCTTGAAAGGAGGATATAAGGTGAACATCAACAAAAGCAAAACGATGATAATGGAATGTAGTCGAATTAAATCGGGTGATGCTGAGAGTATTAGATTAGGAACTGGGACACTTAAAGTAGTAAAGGAGTTTTGCTATTTGGGGAGCAAAATAACTGACGATGGTCGAAGTAGAGAGGATATAAAATGTAGACTGGCAATGGCAAGGAAAGCGTTTCTGAAGAAGAGAAATTTGTAAACATCGAGTATAGATTTAAGTGTCAGGAAGTCGATTCTGAAAGTATTTGTATGGAGTGTAGCTATGCATGGAAGTGAAACATGGACGATAAATAGTTTGGACAAGAAGAGAATAGAAGCTTTCGAAATGTGGTGCTACAGAAGAATGCTGAAGATAAGGTGGGTAGATCACATAACTAATGAGGAGTTACTGAATAGGATTGGGGAGAAGAGGAGTTTGTGGCACAACTCGACAAGAAGAAGGGATAGGTTGGTAGGATATGTTCTGAGGCAACAAGGGATCACCAGTTTAGTATTGGAGGGCAGCGTGAAGTGTAAAAATCGTAGAGGGAGATCAAGAGATGAATACACTAAGCAGATTCAGAAGGATGTAGGTTGCAGTAGGTACTGGGAGATGAAGAAGCTTGCACAGGATAGAGTAGCATGGAGAGCTGCAACAAACCAGTTTCTGGACTGAAGACCACAAGAACAACGAGAAGAAATGGCACCCCAGACTATGACTCCCGGTTGTCGGGCCGTATGGTGTGCGATAGTCAGGTTGGCATTCCAGCGCTGTCCAGGTTGCCTCCAGACACTCTTCGCTGGTCGTCGGAGCTCAGTTCGAAGCGGGACATCACTGAAGACAGTCAGTGAGATTCCAGGTCCTCACACTGGCAAGACTTTCTACCGCCTTCCAAGATGCTACTCCAGGCGGGTGTAAAATGAATGTGCGCAACGGAAAATAATAAATCCTAAAATGAAGATTTGGCCCTGTCTGCATACCCCCTGAAGCAGATCTTAGGATCTCTTAATTCTATAAATTACAATATAAACATAAATGTATGATGAAGGCAACTAATCCTACTATACATATTTATTGTAGATGTAAAAAAAAACCTTTATATTACAAAGTTTAGGCAACGGCCTTGCCGCAGTGGGTACACCGGTTCCCGTGAGATCACCGAAGTTAAGCGCTGTAGGGCGTGGCCGGCACTTGGATGGGTGACCATCCGGGCCGCCATGTGCTGTTGCCTTTTTTCAAGGTCCATTCAGCCTCGTGATGCCAATTGAGGAGCTACTCGACCGAATAGTAGTGGCTTCGGTCAAGAATACCATCATAAAGACCGGGAGAGTGGTACGCTGACCCCACGCCCCTCCTATCCGCATCCTCCACTGAGGATGACACGGCGGTCGGATAGTACCGGTAGGCCACTCGTGGCCTGAAGACGGAGTGCTTTTTTATATTACGAAGTTTACATTTCCTAAGTAATCAATTGCCCACCTCTGCCCCTTATTGTGACTGCGCGGTCTAATATCAATAACGCGAAATGACTGACATATTCCACGTACCAAACACTAAAACACACTACTTTCAAAGATGATCTACGGTGGTTCGGAACCTCAGTGGAAATGTGATCACAGCTGTCTAGCTTTTATAGCCCCAATAAGCCGAAGCAGTTTGCGATATCGCCGTATGTACTGCGTCCGGTGCGTCGAAGTGATGGTTCTCGTACTCATCTGCGATGATGGAAGAACTCCAGACACAAATAAACTCTTTCAAACACTAGGACGGCAGCAGGCGGTTCTGTGACTAACATACTCTAATACTGTCTTCTCATCTCTGTGTTCTACAGACGAGAAACAAGGACGGAGTTCAGATAACGTCTCAACGTAAGTATAGGCAGGGGTTCAAATGGCTCTGAAACCTATGGGACTTAACTTCTGAGGTCATCAGTCCCCTAGAACTTAGGACTACTTAAACGTAATTAACTTAAGGACATCACCCACATCCATGCCCGAGGCAGGATTCGAACCTGCGACCGTAGCGGTCGCGCGGTTCCAGACTGTAGCGCCTAGAACCGCTCGGCCACCATGGCCGGCATAGGCAGAGAAAGTGTTCTCAATTACTGAACGCTGCGTACTCCACGAAGACTTCCAACCCGGAGGTGAAGTCCAGAATCGTTTAGGTTCGCAACAGTACAGTCTCTAACTGTTCTGACTATAAATTCTCTTGAGAGCAAAGACAGCAAGTCCGTCTGTATCAACAAAGCTGATATCGTGCGACCGTCACACACGGGCGCTCACAACAGAAGACCTCGTTTCTCCACCGCTGGCCTCCCACCAAGTCTCGGCTCCCCACCGTCGTAATTCCGAAAACGAATCATACTCCCGAAAGCACTGAATATTCTCCCTCTCTACAGATTCTTTCGAACGCCCACCAGCCATATTTTAGTCTTTTGTCGTCCAGTGAGGAAAGTTTATACTCGTACAATGGTACACCTATGAGTAAAAATCCTTGGCAATAACCCAGCCTGCGTGGTTTCCGAGCTGGCGCTTCCTCGTTCCTCTCAGCTGCGTCCAAGATTTTCGTACTTTCCGAAGTATAATCCTTCCTGTCCAGCTACAACACCGGTCGGTCGCGACTCTATTGTGCCCCAGCGCTGCTCAGGTGTCCCAACGTCTGTCTTACTACTTCCTGTGTTTAAGCAGGACCAACACACCTGTGTGGGCCTTCCACCCAGGGCTTGAGTTCCGTCTGCCGTTTCATTTCCACTGTCGTTCCAACATTTACCAGTATGATAATAAAAACACTCCGTCACCTTTCATGCAATAAGCATTAACAATTATTTACAAGGCATACGTGACAATGTCACTCTCCTTTAAATATTCATATATACGATGTACAGCCTGTCACATGGTACCTAATTGTGTTCATAGGTCACGGCATAGTATGTGGATGGATGCTTGTAAGGCAAGAAATTATAGCCACCTTATAGCCTGTCTTCCTGCTAGCTAGACCCTACTTTGACCAGAAGCTCACCGGAAATCTTCCCAGTTCAGAACGTTTGGACCACTATGTGGCAGGGCCCACCAAACAGGTCAGGATTTTGATGATCCAACGTGCCAGTTGGACACAATTTGGTACGATATCGCTTTCAAGGACACACAGCAATTCTATAAATCAATGGCAAGCCAAATAACTGCTTGCCTAAGGGCCAGAGGTGGACCAATGCGTTACTGAGTTGCTCAGATTGCGAAGTTCTTCCTCTTGAATGAATCATCCAGTTTTTTCTGAAATTATAATCAATTACTTGTCTATATATGTACATCGCATCTAGCGATTTCCGTCCTATTCGGATACTTCCTTCGAGGTTCGTCGTTTTTATGTGTGTTAGGGTGTATATATTAATTAAATCATGATTTGTTTAGTCGCTAAAAATTTACTCATGTGTTTATATTTGTACAGTGACACATCATGTCTTGTGAGTAGTGTCTTCATGCTGGACCGAGCGAGGTGGCGCACTGCTTAGCACACCGGACTCGCATTCGGGAGGACGACGGCTCAGTCCCGCGTCCGGCCATCCTGATTTAGATTTTCCGTGATTTTCCTAAATCGCCTCAGGAAAATGTCGGGATGGTTCCTTTGAAAGGGCACGGCCGACTTCCTTCCCCATCGTTCCCTAATCCGATGAGACCGATGACCTCGCAGTTTGTTCTCCCCCCCCCCCCTCCCAAAAAAAAAAAAAAAATCAACCCTGCTCTTCATGCTGGTGGTAAGTCGTAGTCCACGAAGAACTAGGCACCCGGTAACTTGGTTAGTGTGGTGTCACAGTAGGCATCAGCAGACGATGTGGTCTATGTCCTCTGGCGCGTCGTAATCACATGGGAATATGCCAGCCAGTTGCAGCCGTTAGCGGTTCCGTCGGAACAATCTGTGGTTAAAGTCGAGGCGGAAACCGGCGTCCAGCTACTGTCTGTGGTACATACCAAGGTAGCACCACGGCCGTGCAGTGATGTCTGGTAGTATAGCTGTTAGTGTCTTTCCCTTTCTTGGTAGGATAGGCGTCTGAGTGAGATGCCGCCGCACACCTTGCAGAATCTGTGTCAGGAACACTTTCGCACGTCTTTATCCCATGGTGGATGCCACTCTTAAGAGGGAACGTCGACAGTTTTGATGTCACTGAGGCCATGCTGCCCCTTTACCCACTGCTTTAAATGATGAAGCAAGGAATATACTGCAGCCCCCCTACTTATTTCTCTCATAGGGATTGTGACGACGAAGTTAGAGATTTTACAGCACGCACAGAAGTATTTAAACATTCATTCTTTCCGCACTTTATACGTGAATGGAACGAAAAACAAAAGTTGCGACAGTGGAGAGCACCCTCTGCCATGGACTACACAGTGTTTTGCAGGGCATCAATGAAGACATAGTGTAAGACATGGAGATTTTCAACACAAAATTGATTCTGGCACAATGCAGGTACGCAGGGCAACGTAACTCGTCACTTGCTGGAGATGACAAATGGAAATATTGGGTAGAGTTCTCGTGGTTACAATGTACCTCAAAGAGATGAGTTGCTTGCTAATGCTACTCATCAGAGCAGGATGTAAGTTAAAAGGACTGTCATTGGAGAAATGTTTTCTTATTTACGATATCAGTACATGTAGTACCGTGCTGAAGTAGTTTCGAGCGACATGTGGTCGGTACTGCTCTGATGAACAATATTTTCTTGATACGTTTTCTTCTTTTTTCTTCCGCAAAAAAACTTATTTAGGATGCTCAAGATTAAAGGCGCACCTTGCACACATATTTTTGGTCCGTGTTGCGGAAATCGGAGATATTTTAGACTGTCAGGTTGCTTCGTAAGGTTCTACGAGGCTCTTTTCACGAGAAAATTAATTTAACATTCTATTACAGAACATGTAATTCAGCACACGACTGGGTTAGTTCTTATTCAAGAAACAGAATGTAGAAAGTTGTAGGCTGTTTGAGTATTACAAAAACGGGTCGCCTCATCCCCTACGTGGGGAATAATTACAAGGGGTGTCCCACAGGGCTCGATCATTGGACCAAAACTGTTCCTGCTTCGTGTTAATGAGCTGCTTTTTATTTGAATCACAAGGTATATTTGGGCCTCTTTGAAAATGATACAAGCATTGTTATGAAGCCGGGCAAAGAGGCATCGACTGAGAAAATAGTAAGTAACATTTACGTGAAAGTTGTTCGTTTTGCACAAATGGGTTAGCTTTAAATTTTGATGAAGCGTAGTTCATTTGTTTCCTTACAGTCAAAAACATGCTTGGTCCTATTAACTTAAATTATCAAAAAGAGATATTAAACAGGGAGGAAAACTTAAATTGGAAAAAAACCTGTGTAGTACACCTGTTAATACGTTTAGATCCGGCTAATTTTGCGATATGAAAGCTTCCAGCTTTCCGGATACAGAACTGACTAACGTATTTTTTTCATATTTTCATTCACTGATGTCTTAAGAGGTAAAACTCTGGAAGAACTTGTTACTCAGGAGTTATCCCTCGCCTTCCGTTGACCAAGAAATTGAATTCTGAAAAAAGGAAAGACGCATCATCTATGGTCGACTGTCCTGAAGCGAAAAAAATTCAAATGGCTCCAAGCACTATGGGACTTAACATCTGAGGTCATCAGTCCCCTAGCCTCAGAACTACTTAAACCTAACTAACCTAAGGACATCACACACATCCATGCCCAAGGAAGGATTCGAACCTGCGACCGTAGCAGCAGCGCGGCTCCGGACTGAAGCGCCTAGAACCGCTCGGCCACATGGTCGTCTCCTGAAGCTAAATTCAGGGAATTTTGTTTCTGGTTGTGTCTGTGATGTGAAAATTTCATTGTTTGTTGTTGCTCAGGATAAATGAGGTGATGCTGTGCACACTCAATGATTGGAAGTGAAGCATGGCTCTTGGTACATGTGTAACTAAATTTTCATTTCCTTATATGTAGAGTGTAACGGAAACATCTGGAGATATTTAATATGTGGTACCTTAATATGTACACACATCAGTGTGTTCGTTGTTTCTTTTTTTTCTCTGTGTCGAACATTCTTCCCACAAACATGTCACATACTTTAGGACTTGATGTTTTCTGCACACTCGTATTGCACCACTAGGTGGACTACTCCTGTCAGTATAGACTACCCGTTTCGTGTTCTTGGGTCCACACTTCAACTTGACCTGCTGCCCAGGGGAAAACAAGCGTTAATGCCTGCCTCTTGCCACACATACTTGGATGTACAAACCAACCTAAAAACATATGACTTGTAATGGCTATAAGTATTATTCTGCAAATGACAAATACTGATGTAATGCTGTTCAATGCATCGTCTTCAGTCACCAGTGAAAATATCTGCACTTATTCCTGTTACACCCTATATATTTCTTTCAGTTCTAACTTATTACGTTGTTGCAACACTTTTTCTGTCAGATGTTTGCAATAATTTGAAAGCCACTCAATTTAATTTCCTTCGCATAAAATAATTTGTAATGTGTATCTATCTCTCATGGTGTTTTCCTGTTTTCTTACATTTTGACATTTCACACTTTCACCAGTTCCCATTTCCAGTCTAGAATTACAGAGCGGAAACTGAAAACATTATAAGGAAAAACTTTCACATTTGTCAGGAGACTCAAACAACAATCTATCTCTTTTCGTGCATCACCTTTCTGTATCCAAAATACTGAGAAGGTATGCTGGTACTATAGAACTATGCCGGTCACCTCATCACTGCAATAAATAATGAGACAAATTAGAAAAAAAATAATTTATTAAGAACGTTCTAAGTGCGATACCAAAAGTCTCGCAGGTTCTGCGCATAACCTCCTCATTCCTTACCTTATCAGTCCACTAATTTTCAACATTCGTCTTCAGCACCTCATTTCAAATGCGTCGATTCTCATGTGTTCCCACAGTCCATGTTTCGCTACGATACAATGCTGTGTTCGAAACGTACACTCTCAGAAATTTCTTCCTCCAAATAGGTACTATGTTTGATACCAGCGGACTTCTTTTGGCCGGAAATGCCGTTTTTACCAATGCTACTCTGCTTTCGATGTCCTCCTTGCTTTGTCCTTCACTGGTTATTTTGCTGCCTAGGTGGTAAAATTCCTTACCTTCATCTACTTCGCGAGCATCAACCCTGATGTTAAGTTTTCCGCTCCTTTCTCCTACTTCTCATTACTTTCGTCTTTCTTCGATTTGCCCTCAACCATACTGTAATTCCATTCAGCAGAGCGTGTAATTCTTCTTCATTTTCACTCAGGATAGCAATGTCATCAGCGAATCGTATCATTGACATCCTTTCACCTTGACTTTTAATTCCACTCCTGATCCTTTCTTTTATTTCCATCATTGTTTCTTCGATGTTCAGATTGAACAGTAATGGCGAAAGACTACATTCCTCTCTTACGCCCTTTTTAATCCGAGCAACTCGTTCGTGGTCGTCCACTCTTATTATTCCCTCTTCGCTCTTGAACGTATTGTATATTACCCGTCTCTCCTTCTAGTTGAGCCCTGTTTTTCTCAGAATTTCGAACATCTTGCATTATTTTACATTATCGAACGTTTCTTCCAGGTCTATCAATGCTATGAACGTGTCTTGATTTTTCTGTAGTCTTGCTTCCAGCATCAACCTCAACGTCAGACTTGCCATTCTGGTGTCTTTTTCTTTTCTAATGCCAAACTGATCTTTATCTAACACATTATCAATTTTCTTTTCAATTCTTATGTATACTTCTCAGCAACTTGAATGACGTGAGCTGTTAAGATGATTGTGCGATAATTCTCGCACTTGTCAGCTGTTGCTGTCTTTGAAAATGTGTGGATAATATTTTTCCGAAAGTCAGATGGTATGTCGCGAGACTCATGCATCCTACAGACCAACGTGAATAGTCGTTATGTTGCCACTTCCCACAATGATTTTTAAAATTCTGATGGAATGCTGTCTATTCCATCTTCCTTATTTGGTCTTAAGCCCTCCAAAGCTCCATTAAATTCTGATTCTAATACTGAATCCCCTATCTCTTCTAAATCGACTCCTGTTTCTTCTTTTATCACATCAGACAAATCTTCCCCCTTCAGTGTACTCTTTCCAACTATCCACTCTCTCCTCTGTATTTAACTGTGGAATTCCTGTTGCGCTCTTAATGTTTCCACCCTTGCTTTTGATCTCACCGAATGTTGTCGTGTGACGTGTTGAGCTTGTTATTGCCACGAAAGGCGCGGAATTCAGTTAATTTTAGACCCGCTGCATACGATTCTGTTCATTGCACATAACAGCGGGTGTGAGTGGCAGCTTACGTTCGAGGCCTGAAGATAACACCATGTGGTGTCTAATTTGGTAACATGTTTTAAAAAGAATAAACGACGTTAGACTCAAATACAGCTGTTGGTTTTGTCATCATTATTCAAGAACTAAGTGTCCGGCTGCAGTCCCACTTGGCGGATTACGGGAGATAAAGTGTGTTTTTGACACACGCAGCTGCCAGATTCCAGTCTATTATTAATACAACATGCTCGGACAATATAAATATAAATTGCAGATTTAATCGTATCGTTGAAGTTCAGCGTCCTTTTATAAACTCCTGGAAATTGAAATAAGAACACCGTGAATTCATTGTCCCAGGAAGGGGAAACTTTATTGACACATTCCTGGGGTCAGATACATCACATGATCACACTGACAGAACCACAGGCACATAGACACAGGCAACAGAGCATGCACAATGTCGGCACTAGTACAGTGTATATCCACCTTTCGCAGCAATGCAGGCTGCTATTCTCCCATGGAGACGATCGTAGAGATGCTGGATGTAGTCCTGTGGAACGGCTTGCCATGCCATTTCCACCTGGCGCCTCAGTTGGACCAGCGTTCGTGCTGGACGTGCAGACCGCGTGAGACGACGCTTCATCCAGTCCCAAACATGCTCAATGGGGGACAGATCCGGAGATCTTGCTGGCCAGGGTAGTTGACTTAGACCTTCTAGAGCACGTTGGGTGGCACGGGATACATGCGGACGTGCATTGTCCTGTTGGAACAGCAAGTTCCCTTGCCGGTCTAGGAATGGTAGGACGATGGGTTCGATGACGGTTTGGATGTACCGTGCACTATTCAGTGTCCCCTCGACGATCACCAGTGGTGTACGGCCAGTGTAGGAGATCGCTCCCCACACCATGATGCCGGGTGTTGGCCCTGTGTGCCTCGGTCGTATGCAGTCCTGATTGTGGCGCTCACCTGCACGGCGCCAAACACGCATACGACCATCATTGGCACCAAGGCAGAAGCGACTCTCATCGCTGAAGACGACACGTCTCCATTCGTCCCTCCATTCACGCCTGTCGCGACACCACTGGAGGCAGGCTGCACGATGTTGGGGCGTGAGCGGAAGACGGCCTAACGGTGTGCGGGACGGTAGCCCAGCTTCATGGAGACGTTTGCGAATGGTCCTCGCCGATACCCCAGGAGCAACAGTGTCCCTAATTTGCTGGGAAGTGGCGGTGCGGTCCCCTACGGCACTGCGTAGGATCCTACGGTCTTGGCGTGCATCCGTGCGTCGCTGCGGTCCGGTCCCAGGTCGACGGGCACGTGCACCTTCCGCCGACCACTGGCGACAACATCGATGTACTGTGGAGACCTCACGCCCCACGTGTTGAGCAATTCGGCGGTACGTCCACCCGGCCTCCCGCATGCCCACTATACGCCCTCGCTCAAAGTCCGTCAACTGCACATATGGTTCACGTCCACGCTGTCGCGGCATGCTACCAGTGTTAAAGACTGCGATGGAGCTCCGTATGCCACGGCAAACTGGCTGACACTGACGGCGGCGGTGCACAAATGCTGCGCAGCTAGCGCCATTCGACGGCCAACACCGCGGTTCCTGGTGTGTCCGCTGTGCCGTGCGTGTGATCATTGCTTGTACAGCCCTCTCGCAGTGTCCGGAGCAAGTATGGTGGGTCTGACACACCGGTGTCAATGTGTTCTTTTTTCCATTTCCAGGAGTGTATATACAGATAGAGGGATCGTTACAGTGTCGTATATTCACTGAAATACAATTACAAACTACATATACCCAGAACGGCAGGTGGACTTCCGTGGAGCAAGCTGCGCCGACCCACGACGATGAACTGACTGCTGAATGGATAGGCAGGGAGTGGTCTTAAATAGCACAAATCGCGCTCACCGTTCTGTGTATGACATTAGTGTTAGCCAATCAGAAGTATAGTGTGTATTACTAGCATAAAATGTATTACAGTAGTCTATATTACTAAGAGTTGAAGAAGAGTTATGGTCAAAATACTTCGTACAGTTGCTATGAAATAGCTATTCGTCAAAAAATATAAACTGTAGTATATAATTAGTTTAAAATGAACTAGTCTAGGCAGCCGTCTGTTATCAGTTTCGTAAAATACGTGCTGTAGGCAAATATAAATGGAACAGCTGTCAAAGGTTCCTATAGCGATACAGAGAAGATACTTGCGAAGATAATCTATATAGACGTTGGTGGTTGCCGTAGAAACGGCGTCCTCTATCGCTGCGACATTCTGAACAGCTGGCACAAAGTGCTGTAATTATATTATTATCATTATATTATTAAAATCCCAACGAAATTGATTTTTTGTTTAATAAGCTACAGCATTCGTATGGCACTTGTGAAGCCGGTAATCGAAAATTCTCCAAAATGACAAAATAAGTAAATAATTTAAAAATACCGAATTGACAATAGCTGTTACCATCAATAACTTGCTTCAGAATAGACTTAGATAGACCACTGGTCTAAATGACATCAAATATCAAAATTCTGGCGTTTATAAAATCTTATGTAATGATTCTGAAAAACTATATTGGGCAGACTGGTCGCAATTTTGCCGTACGTTTTGACGAACACACTTCATATACTAGTCGAGGTAAATCTTTACTGTGCCAACATTTAAAAGATTGTGATCACTCTGAATAGTCAATCGAAAATAATTTAAAAATTCGCCACATTGCCTCTAAAGGACTTTTATTAAAATCACTAGAAGAAATAGAAATTTACGCGCGTCATTGAACGAGCAGCTTGATTTTAGGGAAAAATATTACTTTGATCTTTTTGAAGACTTGTTATAATTTTACTGTTCTTTCGTATTTTTGCTCCAGTCTATGTTTTAGTTAACCTTCTTTTTATACAAATGATGCTGATTCGCGATTTTAGCATTAGCATTTTTCTAATGATGTTATAGTTCCTTCATATTTATCACTAGTCTCCTTTTAACGGATTTTGTATCGTTTAATGTTGCATGGGCTATTTCCTCATCACCATTACTTTATATAATATTATCTATTATATGAATTTATAACTATATCGTGTTTAGCACAAGATGTAACGGAGCTCTGTATATCTAAAACCTTAAGCTACCCTTTGTATCTATGATTCTTTCCTACAAATTAGGTAAGATTGCTTGTTAAATAACGCCCCATATTTCGCTATTCTCCCATTCATATTACTATGAATAATCTTTAACTACTGTTATATTCACTACTATATTTTCCATTTATTTTGATGTGTCACCTCGATAGAGGACGCCGTCTTTACGAAAACCCTTAACGTCTACATAGATCGTCTTGCTGTCGTTACAGCACTTTGTGACAGCTGTTCAGAATGTCACAGCGATAGAGGACGCCGTTTCTACGGCAACCCTCAACGTCTATATAGATTATCTTTGCTAGTTGCTTCTCTGTATCGCTATAGCAACCTTTGACAGCTATTCTATATATCTTTGCCAACAGCACGTTTTTTACGGAACGGATAACAGAGGGCAGCCTAGACTAGTTTATTTTAAACTAATTATTTACTGCAGTTTATGTTTTTTGACGAATAGCTATTTCATATCAACTTTAGAATGTATTTTAAGTATACCTCTTCTTCAGATCTTAGTAATATAGACTATTGTAACACATTTTATCCGAATAGTGCACACTATACTCCTGATTGGTCAGCACTGATGTCATACATAGAACGGTGGGCGCGACTAATGCTATTTAAGACCACTCCCTGCCTATCCATTCAGCAGTCAGTTCAGCGTCGTGGGTCGGCGCAGCTTGCTCCATCGAAGTCCACCTGCCGTTCTGGGTATATGTAGTTCGTAATTGTATTTCAGTGTATATACGATACTGTAAGGATCCCTCTATCTGTTCAGAGTCTGAAGATGATCTTTAAGGATTGAAACCGGCGACTGCGATTAAAAGAAATTATCGATCAAGTCTGTTTTTTAATTATCATGTCAAAACTTTGCTGTGGAAAACATTTTGACAGGTTGACTTTTTCAGTCTGTAAATATCGTTTATGAATTTTCTCCAGCTAATTAGGTATACAGTGTAGACACGTGTTTTGGATGGCTAAATAGAGAATAATAAGAATAAGAATGGAAAAGAAAATCGAGTATCTGTTAAATGACTATCAGTTTGGCTTTAGGAAACGTAAAGGCAACAGAGAGACAATTCTGACGTTACGGTTGATAATGGAAGACTAAAGAAAAATCAGAACACGTTGGTAGGATTCGTCGAACTGGAAAAAGTATTCGACAATGTAAAATGGTGCAAGATGTTCGAAATCAAGAGAAAAATAGGGGTTAGCTCTAGCGAGAGACGGGTAATATACAATATTTACAGAGCCAAGAAGGAATAATACGAGTGGACGACAAAGAACGAAACGCTCTGATTAAAAAGAGTGTAAAACAGGCATAAAGTCCTCCCCTCTTACTGTTCATTCTGTACACCAAAAAATCGATGATGAAATAAAACAAAGGATCAAGAGTGGAATTAAAATTCAAGGTGAAAGTATATCAATGATACGATTCGCTGATGACATTGCTGTCCTGAGTGAAAGTGGAGAAGAATTACAGGATGTGCTGTATGGAATGAACAGTCTAATGAGTACGGGATATGGACCGAGAGTAAATCGTAGAAAGACGAAACTAATGAGGAGTAGCAGAAATGACAACAGTGAGAAACTTAACATCAGGATGGATGGTCACGAAGTATATAAAATTAAGGAAGTCTGCTACCAAGACAGCAAAGTAACCAATGACGGACGGAGGACATCAAAACCAGGCTAGCAATGGAAAAAAGGGCGCTCCCGGCCAAGAGAAGTCTACTAGTATCAAACATTTTCCTTGAGGAAGAAATTTCTTAGAATGTACGTTGTAGTACAGCATTGTATGATAGTGAAACATGGACTGTTCGAAAACCGGAACAGAAGAGAATCTAAGCATTTCAGACGAATGTTGAAAATTAGGTGGACTGATAAGGTAAGGAATGAGAAGTTTCTGCGCAGAATCGGAGAGGGAAGGAAAATGTGGAATAAACTGATGATGATAGGGCATCTGTTAACACATCAGGGAATGACTTCCAAGGTACTAGAGGTAGCTGTATAGGGCAAAATCCGAACAGGAACACAGATTCTAGCACATATCCAGCAAATAGTTGAGGACGTAGCTTGCAAGTGCTACTCTTAGGTGATGAGGTTGGCGGGCCGCATTAAACCTGTCGGGTGACTGATGACTCAAATGAAAAAAAAGTACAAACTGTGGGGAGGCTTTTCTAAGTACAAGCACTATTTTTCCCTTACCTATAATCTTTGGCTTTTCCAAATTATTCGAAGGGAATACGTGGGCTTTTCCCATTGATAGATCAATCTTGTTGCTCGTGTGCTCTCCCAGTTGTGTTCCCCTGGGGCACTGCACCTAAAGCATATAAAGAATTTGTTGAGTAGATGCGAATGGTGAGACAAAATCGTGTGAAGCCGATAACCGCTCGTCATGCTGAATCCTTGTTAAGGGAGTTGAAATTCTTATACTCAAGTTTCCCAATATACGTACCCCGTAATGGTTTTGTCGCTGACTATAAAAATTAGTTACAACTAAAGTGTGTTCTACACAATCCAGGAAGCGAAAATAATTCCTACGTAGACTTTGCCTCATTGTCTATGATTCAGTACGGCGTTGTGTGCTCTGGTGTGTAGGGCTCCAACAAACTCCCATCCAACATAAAGCAAGTAAATGGTAATCACAAATACACTGGCGGAAAAAAATGTCAACACCAAAAATTTATCAACGTAGAGTAATGAAATTTAGGGAACACATTTATCTATGTAACACACACTGGGTGATTTTTTTTCCAACGTGTACAAACTCTACTGATTGATCGATGAGAGGATATGGAATAAAAATGTCTTTTGAACTAATTTCCGGAAGTGCATGGTTTCCGTGCTAGAGACCATTTATTCAATCATACTTTGTTACAAAAAAAGTGTATGAAATCTTATTGGATTTAACTGCTAAGGTTATCAGTCCCTAAGCTTACACACTACTTAACCTAAATTATCCTAAGGACAAACACACACACCCATGCCCGAGGGAGGACTCGAACCGCCGCCGGGATCAGCCGCACAGTCCATGACTGCACCGCCTGAGACCGCTTTTTTTTTTTTTTTTTACATTCCGTCGCGCTGACCACTCAGCTACCTTTTTTTTTTACATATCCTGTTTTCCTTTTCTTTGTTTTGTTTTTTTTTAAAATAATTTTTAGTGAACAAACTAAAAGTACATATATATTCACTATGCAAGAGTTCTTCAAGGTACCATTGAAACATATACAAATGACTGTTAGTTAAACAAAAAAAATATTAAAATGAAAAACATTAAATACAACAAAATATAACATATTCTGTCTTCTTCCATTTTTTTTAAGTTTGTTTTTGTTTTTGGTCGATGGATGAGAACGTGGATAAGGTTGTTGCATCATGTGGCAGGTAGGCATTGTACACCCAACTTTGAGGGGGGTCAAGGAAGACGCTGCGGAGAAAACCGGCAAAAGTTTGTCGGTAAGATGGTTTTCGGGTGAGGGTGCTATGCGCGGTCACAACTTTGTACCAGAAGTCAAGGACTGTATGCGGACCACTCTGAAAGAGGTACTCTAAAGCCTGTCCTCGAAACCAGATTAGGGTATGGTGCTTAGCAAGAGGGTAGTGAAACGTCTGGGGCAACAACAGGAAATCCGGGGTTACCGTCGTTGGCGGGGCACGGAGGTAAAAGCCCACGATTCGTTGGATGAGGAGCCATACGTTTTGTTTCAGGGGGCACGTAAGACGGTGCTCGTCGGTGTCTTCGAGCTGACAGTCAGGGCAGAGTGGGGAGGTGGCCAGTCCTATGCGATAAAGTCGACTATTAGTCGGGAATTTTCCATAGACTAAAACATACCAGAGTGCAGACACAGACGACGGTAAAAAGGGTGCATGCACACACCCCCAAACCGTGCGCCAGTTAATGTCAGGATGCTGTAGCACCATGGGGTCGCAAGGGTTGGACAGCATAAACAAACGATAATAATCTTTTGTACGGTGAGGACGGGTGACTGGAAGATCGGCCCGAACGTAGCTGAGTTCTATGAAACAATTGGCGACGTGGTACAATAATGGAGAAATAGGTGCCACATTGATCGGTGGATCGAGAGAAGCTGGTCGGAGGATATCTAAGAGACTGCGTGTTAAGGACGGGACCGGCCCCTGCCAGTGCCGCAACAGAGTGTGGACAAAGAGTGCAGAAGATCGTGCCCGTACGTTGACGAGTCCGAGGCCGCCTTTTGCAGGAGGCAGTGTTAGAGTGTTGTAGCGGACTTTGAAAAGTGCCCCTGCTCTCGGCTAATCCCGCGCGGCCATACCTTGTTACAGAGACTGCAGTCTAATGTGAGCTGTACCATGCAGTCACGGTTACAGTATGCAAGTTTTCCTCCTAGGAGGTGGTACTGTTCTTCATACGTCATGTCATGGCGCCTTCTCCCACCATAGTAATTGGTAAAGTTGTGTCCGATTGACCTCTTCTGTTGACTCACCTTGTAGTGGGTGTGACACAGCGTTGTACACAATGGTTCCATATTCGAACCAAGAGCTCGCCGACGTGATGTTTACTTATGGAGAGACAAACGGCAAAGGCCGGCGGGCAGCAAGGTTGTATCAGGAGACCTAACCCCGCCGACAACAACCGCAGCATTCAATGTCTGCAACAGTGTTTAGCCGTTTGTCAGAGACAGGGTCGTTTCAGAAAGCAGGAAATCATGAATGACGTACCTGTTATGTTCGGACACCAGACTTGGAGGAAAATGTGATTAAGACTGTGGAAGGCGACCGCCGTGTCAGTACCAGGCAGCTGGCCCGCCGTTACAGGCTAAACAAGGCGACCATGTGGAACATTCTCTATGACAATTTTAGCTACCCTTATCACTTACAGCGTTGCAGGGTTTACTAGCGCCAGTGTTTCCACATCGAGAGCAATTTTGTCACTGGTTTCTGCACCAGGCAACCACGATTGCAGGGCTTTTGTCTTCTGTGCTATTCACAGATGAGGCCACTTTAACGCGGAGTGGTATCTTCTACTTTCATAAAAGTCATCTGTGGGCTAGTATGCAGAACCCCCACGGTATGGTGACAGCGAATCATCAGCACCGGTGCACCCGGAATGTGTGGGCCGGGATAATTGGCGACCGTATTTTGGGGCCAGTCTTCCTTCCACGTCGCCTAACAGGCCGGAACTATCGGCGTTTCTTGCGGGTGGACTTTGCCTCCGCTGCTGGAAGATGTGCCATTGATGATTCGAAGGCTTCTCTGGCTGCTACACGATGGTGCTCCAGCCCGCTTCGCAGTTAACGTCCGGACGCATCTCGGTCGTGTCTTCCCTGGTCAGTGAATTGGACCAGGGGTCTAGTTGCATGGCTTGCTCGTTGACCGGATTTCCACTCGTGCGATTTCTGGTTACGGTGCCGTTTCAAAAGTACACAGAGCGCATTCCAGATATGGAGACACTGGAGCAAGGTATTCATGCTGCCTTTGACACTGTTCGGATGCAGCCTGGCCGATGTGAACGTGTGAGACAGAACATGCTACGGCGCGTACACACGTGCGTTGAGGCACATGGAAACCATTTCCAACACGTACTCTACGAAGCAACCTGGTAAAGTGCGTATTAGACTGCAGTCTCTGTAACAATGTATGACTGAATAAATGGTCTGTAGTATGGAAACCATGCATTTCGGGATATAAGTTCATTAGACTTGTTGAGCCGTGCTGTGGCTCGCGTTGGTGCTGTTTGTGAGGTCCCGCCCTCTAGAAAACGGCTCTGAGCACTATGGGACTTAACTACTGAGGTCATCAGTCCCCTAGAACTTAGAACTACTTAAACCTAACTAACCTAAGGACATCACACACATCCATGCCCGAGGCAGGATTCGAACCTGCGACCGTAGCGGTCGCGCGGTTCCAAACTGAAGCGCTTAGAACCGCACGGCCACACCGGCCGGCTTTCCGCCCTCTGTTGCAGGCCAGACGGTATCGTTTAGTTGGCATGGTTGCAGCTGGTTGTCTTCCTCTCGTGTAGATTGGCGCCACTCGGTTTCGCAAGCGTTGCGTGTCCGTTAGTGGCAGCAGCGGCGTTTAGCGATATATAGTAACTGTTACCCTATCTTTGGGACGACGTCGCTGTTTTTCTGGGTCGCGTGAGTGTGGCAGTTCGGTTGGCGACTCAAGAGGAACCAGGTCCGCGCAGTGTCAGAACACGCCGGGACTGCTGGCGGCACGCATGGACTGCTGGATGGAAGGGCTGTGGTCACGAGAAAGTACGACCTCGTCGTAAACCGGATCCAGCAAGCATTAAGATGAGTGCATTTCAACCCAAGTAGAGAAACCTCGACCATTTTGATATCTCACGATTCTCCAGTGTTTTGAGTAACCATCTTGTGAAGTGAACGCAACTCTTGGCTGCCTTTCTCATCACTCGCGAAAGTGTTTGTTGCCGGACCTTCTCAGAGGTCGATTCCTGGAGCACTGTCTGGATCAGTTGCTTGTTTTTATAATTAACTTTTGCTATTGTATTTGCTGTTTTACAGCAGGTTTCAAACTTTTTTGTGTTATTGCTGTTCCTGGCATGTAAGACGTTCAGCCGTGATTGGTGTCATTTGCCTTAAAATTCTAGTTTGGTATTTTGTATTTACGCAGTGAGCCGTCTGATGCCGTCTGCTTTGTTTGTGGCGACTTGCCTTAAATATTTAAATACCTGTAATTTGTAAGTTGCAGCGAGTTTTAAACAGTTCTTAATTTATTGCCATTCCTGGCGTGTAAGACCTTCTGCCTAGAGCACAGTGGCTTGCTTTTAAAATATTATCTGTTGTATCTGTATTTAATGGTGATTTGCTACATTGTAACTCACTGGAAACACTATTATTTACACGGTTGTTTATTCCTTCATTAATAACATATGGAATTTTTTATTTATTGTTGAGTCTGGAATTATTCGTTTAAAATAAATTGTGTGTAACTGTAAAAGGCAACGAATAGTAACTGTTTACGGCCCCATCCACAATCGTGACCGAATCCTGCCTTCCTTGGCTACCAGGATTCACCTTTCTTGTTCTATATCTTCTCATCGATCAATCCCTAGAGTTTGTACACAGTGGAAAAAACCAGTTTGTATAAGAGATTAAAGCTGCAATATCACAGATTAATGTAACCGCGAGATGTATCATTGCTAATGTGACATACTGATGCATTAGTAGGCAGTGTAAACGTCGGAATGTTGAATGCAAGCAAGCAAACGTGTATGCATTCTGCTGCACAAGTGCCGTATATCAGTTTCTCTGATGGAATGTTGCACTTTCTCGATCAACACAGGTTGTGATGACGCTGGAGTTCTCATCCGATGTTGTCTCATATGTGCTGGATTGCAGACAGGTCTGGCGATGGAGCAGACCAAGGCTACATGTCGACACTCTGCAGAGCATGTTGGGTTACAAGTTACGTATGTGGGCCAGCGTTATCGTGTTGGAAAACGCCCCCTGGAATGCTGTTCATGAATGGCAGCACAACTGGTCGAATCACCAGACTGACGTACAAATCTGCACTCAGGTTGCGTGGGATGACCACCTCAGCGATCTTCCTAACATACGAAATCGGCCGCGCGGGGTAGCCGCGCCGTCTTGGGGCGCCTTGCCACTGTTCGCCCGGTCCCCCCCCCCCCCCCCCCCCACACCGTCGGAGGTTCAAAAATGGTTCAAATGGCTCTGAGCACTATGGAAATTAACATCTATGGTCATGAGTCCCCTAGAACTTAGAACGACTTAAACCTAACTAACCTAAGGACATCACACAACACCCAGTCATCACGAGGCAGAAAAAATCCCTGACCCCGCCGGGAATCGAACCCAGGCGTGGGAAGCGAGAACGCTACCGCACGACCACGAGCTGCACGGAGGTTCGAGTTCTGCTTCGGGCATGGGTGTGTGTGTGTGTTGTCCTTAGCGTAAGTTTAAGTTAGATTTAGTAGTGTGTAAGCCTAGGGACCGATCACCCCAGCAGTTTAGTCCCATAGGAACTAAAAACAAGAAAAAAAATACGAAATCGTATCCGAGACTATAACTCTCGGTGTAGGTCCAGTGTGTCTAGCACGCAGAGAGGTTGGTTGCAGGCCCTCGACTGACTTTCGTCTAACCAATATACGGCCATCACTGGCAGCGAAGCTGAAACAGATATGCACCCTGCCCTCGTATAAGCTTTCGTCCGGCATCACTGAAGTCACAAATGGCGGTGGTTTGGGGTCAGTGGAATGCACTCTACAGTTTGTTTGGCTTGGCTCGGAGCTGTCCTAGAAGTAACAGATTCGTAACAGTTCGTTGTGTGGCTGTGGTGCCAACTGTTGGTACTGCCACGTGGGCCATCCAGAGCGCAGTCTTACTGGGACCGTACACTCCAGTGACTACCGCTGCCATCATTCACGTAGAGTGGATGCATTCCTGCCAAGTCTCTCTGCAGTCTTGCAGAAGGAACATCCAGATTCTAGTAGCCCTATTACACGACCTCATTCAAAAGTCAGTGGGGTGTTGAGAATGGCGTCTTTGTATCCTTACAGGCATTCTTGACTAACACCAACTCATCAAGTTCACTAAGTACCGCTCATGACCGTTACAGCCTACATTTGATGCAAACGTTATTTGCATCCTCATAGTGGCGTTACAAGGGCCAATCCTATGCGACTGCCGTGAAATTTCACGTGTAGAAACACGCCTGACAAATTCCGTTTATGTCGCACAACTCCTGCTGCTGCGATATTTTTTGGGACAGTGTAGTTCAAAATAAAATTAAACATATGCCTCAGTAGGCAATCTATCTGCAGATTATATGAATACATAGATTGGTATAACTAAAATATTACTGTTGGTTGCACTGCAAGTAGTAACATACGTTTCAATGTAGCAGACAAGTTCTAATGTATTCTGTTCAGGATGGGAGAAATGGTAGTAATATGGAACACAATTATGTTTAAAGCAAAATATTGAATTTAAAATGTGGCTGTTCCGTGAAAAGTATCACCTGTGATAGTTTACATGTCTATTACAAAGGATCAATAATGATTTTGAGAAAAACGAACATTTCGAATAATTACAATAGATTTTTTAACTTACTTTAAGTTATGAGCATTTTGTATTGGGGTTTTAATACGAAACAGATTTAAAATAAACAATAAAATAAACATTGCCAGTTTACACTTTTGTTAATGAAATTATGAAACTGTATTCTCGGCCTCACATGGAAGAAATTCAGAAATTACGGTGTAAATTTGTAGGAATATCTTTTATCAGCTACAAATAACAATTACGATTCTCAATTTAAAATTCTTCATGAACTAAAGTTGCAAATGAACAGTTCTGACCCTCACCCACTGCACAACATTTGAGCTCGTTTCTGTCACATGGCGCATTGAACCCTCAGTTCTCCAGATTTTTACTTTTTAAATGTCTCACCACTAAACAGGTAGTCTGGACCATCGATTTCAGGAACTTCTTTGCCAACAGATACCATCAGGTTTGAACTACCATAAAGTAGTTCTGTTTCCTCTTCCTTGCTATAACCTTCGTCCTCATTTCGTTTTGTTGCTGAGAACAGTCTTTGTTGCCCGGTGTCGACAGTCCTCTCTCTTGTAGGGCTGTTTGACATTTTCCTAGTTTGATCTTGGCGACCTTCGTTAGGCCTATAACAGGGAGATACCGTAACATGTCTTTTTATTCTGTAGATTTAGTTCACTTTGTTTCTTGTCTACGGAGCACTTCAATGAGTTCTTTAGGAGGAACAGTGGCCGAGAGTGCTTTGCGATCTCTACATGATGTCTTCTTTTCTGAACTTTGGACTGGAGAGGTGCATTGTGGCTGTCATAGCCTACAGATGTTGAACCTACTGTGTGTTGTTCCCTCTGCCCCACCACCTCCATCGCCTTCCTTCGAATCACCTTCGGTATCAATTCCAGAAATTTGTAGGTCATCATCTTCATCATCACAAAGTGCTTCACCACTCTCAGCAACCTGTTGTGCTTCATGTTCAGCTGCAACGGAGTCAAACTCTGGGATCAGAGATATGCCTTTCCCAACTTATCTGGAATACCACCTGTTCTTAGTGCCTGCGTAATCTCTTCACTGTGGTATTTCCTTAGGAGGCCCATGAAAGCCTTGTCGAGGGCCTGTAAACTGTGTGTAGTATGAGTTTGCAAGCAGAGAATGGGCACATGGTTATCTTTTCCTTTTATTACATCTATATTCCTGGATTGAGAATGTCCATCCAGTATGAGGAAGAGTGGGGAATGTTTACTGAAGTGTGTAAACCATGCAGTGAGTAGAGGACTGTACCCAGCCTGAAGGAGGATATTTTCCAATAGCTCCAGGAAGCGTACCTTTCACCAAGCTCTCTGTTAAACTGGTGCTTAGAAAAATCATCATCGAAGTTGCCATCTGCACCCATGCACGCGATCATCGTCACTGGACTTCTCCTCTCTACAGCAGTGAGGGCTCCTAATTGTTTTCTTCCCTTCATGCCAGTTACATGTAGATCTTTTGTTTGCACTACACTAAGAGTAGACCGTCAACACTGAAGATTTGGTCAGGAGAATAACGATGTTTAGTGTATCCGGCTTTCAGGAGATCAAAAAACTTCATGACCCTCTGTCGGCTAAAGCCGGTGGCTCCAGCAAGTGATCTTCCTTCAGGCTCTCGTACTGCAGGCTCATTCTTGTGTCTGTTCATGAAGCGATCAAACCATGCCCTTCCAGCCGTATCGTCAGTGAACGACATGCTGATTCCATTTCCTACTGCCAACTGATAAGCCAGTCGCCTCACGTCATTACAAGTGAGTCCATAAAACTTCTTCGCCACAAATAGGTAACACTCAACAAGGTCCTCTTCCGCTTCTTGGTGGAGGACAAGAGGACATGTTTTCTGCCTAATTTTTCATGTGTTACAGTATTTAAATCTATATCATTTATAGCCACCCATCTAAAGACTGAAACATCTTGCTGCCCCACTTAGACTTTTAGTTTCATCTCTGACAGTCATTATTGCTTGAACCATATTTTCATGTCGGCATTTCCGTCACATTCCCCTTTTTACACGATTCTTGACAGGGCGACGCCCACAAAAAGGGTGGGTGGTAATATGAAACAGTGTGTTTCATATTTCCACCCAACGCCATTTTCGAAACTAACCAATGACACTAGACTTCCGGTAAACAATTTCAAATAACTAAAATTATCATTTGCAGGTTTAATTCTATTTCTAAATCGTAGAGTAGAAACAGTATGCTAACTTGTAAAGGGAGGTAGCAGAATTTTTTTTTAATCTAACTTCGCAAAAGCTTTTACAGAGTGGACAACAATGTGTGTCTACTCGCGGCAACAAACAGTCAGATACTTATCTCTGCTGCCTGTAGTAGTGGAAACAGAACATTACGACTGTGATAACTGAATCTGCGACCAGATAACATTATTAGGCTCCAAATGCTACGGTATTTCATATTACAACCCTGTTTCATATTACCACCACTTCGCTCACTTTAGTTACTGAAGCAGATAACTACTTTCATAGAAAATTAACAAGTTGTTATCTGGATGATCCATGCAGTCTATGTCACATAACAGTCACTGTTCGTCTGTTGTGTGAGTATGAGGTTGTGCAGTCGGTGCCATATGTTCTTTATTGTTTATAAATCTTGTTTTACTGTTGACAAACCGAGGTATCACTTCCTTCATGTTGCTAGAATTGCGTGGTAGGACTTGATATGTTGTAGGTATGAGCAGATATACGAGGGTTGGAACTTAAATAGTGGCAACTATTTATTCACAACCGATACAAAAGAGTTACATGTTTCCACCTGTTACTGTCCTGCAAAGCAGTCACCAGTGTTGAGTAGGACCCGTTGCCCGCGATGTGGAAGGCGTGGTATACCGTTAGCAGTGTCTGTTCTGCTGATGGTGTTGGTGGTGTTATGCTAATTCTCGTGTACGACTGTGATGGTGTTATCCTAACGGATTACGTTCCTCCACGGCAGACCGTCAATGCGCAGTATTACTGTTCGTTTTTGGAACACCACCTGCGACCAGCTTTGCGAAAGAAGCGGCCACACTTAACGGCGCAACCCACCAATCAATCATTTTGCACGGCAATGCGCGGGCGCATACAGCGCAGGCTGTGGCTGCTCTGTTCGGTCGATTGGAATTGGAAGTCCTGTACCATCCACGAACTACTTCGTGGCATGCGCTTCAGAACTGTTCCAGAGATTCGACAGGCAGTAGACCGCTCCATTCGCACCATGAACAGAACAGGCTGTGCTAACGGTATACTACGACTTCCACATCGCTGGCAACGGGTTCTACACAACGCTGGTGACTACTTTGAAGGACAGTAACAGGTGCAAACATGTAATTCTTCTGTATCGGTTGTGAATAAATAGTTGCCACTACCTAAGTTCCAACCCTCGTATTTAAGTGTTTTTGCGTGAGATGAGATGATGGGAACACGGATTTGCCGAAATTGGTCATTAAAAATAAAATTACAAATAACGACTTAAACTGTTGAAGTTTTTACTCCTATATTTCAAATTACTGTAGATTGCTCCCATACTCCAGTGATGTCATGTATGTATCACGTTTTACATATCTTTTTAATTGTTTTCCAAGAGTCGCACAACAGCGCTTGATTATGTGATGTCTAATCTTTTCCGTTCACATTGTCTTCTCATAATTAATTTCATCAGCCTTAAAAATTTCAGATAGATCAACTTATATGGGCAGTTCGATGTAATGGGACTGTAGACTATTTGCGTGTGCTTCTCTGTAGTGGTGGAATAGAACTCTCCCTGAAAAGTGGATACATATCGCTTTCTTCTACGGAAGGGAAACACAAGAAGAAGGTCAGAGATGCACATCTCATCCTTATCTGTGACTTCACGTCATCTCAGATCGAGATAACTGAATTACTACTTTAATACACTACTGGCCATTAAAATTGCTACACCAAGAAGAAATGCAGGTGATAAACGGGTATTCATTGGACAAATATTTTATACTAGAACTGACATGTGATTACATTTTCACGCAATTTGGGTGCATAGATCCAGAGAAATCAGGCCGTAATAACGGACTTGATGCGCCTGGGCATAGAGTCAAACAGAGCTTGGATGGCGTGTACAGGTACAGCTGCCCATGCAGATTCAACACGATATCACAGTTCATCAAGTGTAGTGACTGGTGTATTGTGACGAGGCAGTTCCTCGGCCACCATTGACCAGTCATTTTCAATTGGTGAGAGATCTGGAGAACGTGCTGGCAAGGGCAGCAGTCAAACATTTTCTGTATCCAGAAAGGCCCGTACAGGACCTGCAACATGCGGTCGTGCATTATCCTGCTGAAATGCAGAGTTTCGCAGGGATCGAATGAAGGGTAGAGCCACGGGTCGTAACAAATCTGAAATGTAACGTCCACTGTTCAAAGTGCCGTCAATGCGAACAAGAGGTGACCGAGACGTGTAACCAATGGCACCCCATACCATCACGCCGGGTGATACGCCAGTATGGCGATGACGAATACACGCTTCCAATGTGCGTTCACCGCGATGTCGCCAAACACGGATGCGACCATCATGATACTGTAAACAGAACCTGGATTCACCCGAAAAAATGACGTTTTGCCATTCGTGCACCCAGGTTCGTCGTTGAGTACACCATCGCAGGCGCTCCTGTCTGTGATGCAGCGTCAAGGGTAGCCGCAGCCTTGGTTTCCGAGCTGATAGTCCATGCTGCTGCAAACGTCGTCGAACTGTTCGTGCAGATGGTTGTCGTCTTGCAAACGTCCCCATCCGTTGACTCAGGGATCGAGACGTGGTTGCACTATCCGTTACAGCCAAGCGGATAAGATGCCTGTCATCTCGACTGCTAGTGACACGAGGCTGTTGGGATGCAGCACGGCGTTCCGTATTACCCTCCTGAACCCACCGATTCCATATTCTGCTAACAGTCATTGGATCTCGAATAACGCGAGCAGCAATGTCGCGATACGATAAACCGCAATCGCGATAGGCTACAATCCGACCTTTATCAAAGTCGGAAACGTGATGGTAGGCATTTCTCCTCCATACACGAGGCATCACAACATCGTTTCACCAGGCAACGCCGGTAAACTGCTGTTTGAGTATGAGAAATCGGTTGGAAACTTTCCTCATGTCAGCACGTTGTAGGTGTCGCCACCGGCGCTAACATTGTGTGAATCCTCTGAATCATTTGCATATCACAGCATCTTCTTCCAGTCGGTTAAATTTCACGTCTGTAGCACGTCATCTTTGTGGTGTAGCAATTTTAATGGCCAGTAGTGCACTTTATTAAAAACTTCCGAAGTAGTATCTTCCTACGATAGGAGTGAAAACATATGAGTTGTTGCAAGACAGAAATTGTTACGTCACAGTATTTGTGGGAGTGCAGTGATTCGAATTGTGAATAATTGGTGCTGCAGTGCTCGAAAACTACGATTTTACGTTTAGCGTTGAAGTACACCGAGGTGATAAAAGTCATGGGATAGCGATCTGCACATATGCAGATGGTGCTAATATGGCGAACACAAGGTATAAAAGGCTTGTGCTTTGGTGGAGCTGTCATTTGTACTCAGGTGATTCGTGTGGAAAGGTTTCCGACGTGATTTTGGCCACACGACGAGAATCAACAGACTTTGAACGCAGAATGGTAGTTGGTGCTAGACGCATAGGACATTCCATTTCGGAAATCGTTAGAGAATTCAGTAGTCCGAGATCCACAACGTCAACAGCGTGCCGATAATAGCAAAATTTCAGGGATTACAGCAGCTTCACTTAACGACCGAGAGCAGCGGCTTTTGTGAAGAGCTGTCAGTGCTAACAGACAAGCAACACTACGTGAAGTAACCGCAGAAATCAATGTATGAGATGTACGACGAACGCATCCGTTAGGACAGTGCCGCGAAACTTGGCGTCAATGGGCTGTGGCAGCAGACGGCCGACGCGAGTGCCACTGCTAACAGCCCGACATCGCCTGCAGCGCCTCTCCTAGGCTCGGGACCAAATCGGTTGGAACTTAGACGACTGGAAAACCGCGGTTTGATCAGATGAGTCCCAATTTCAGTTGGTAAGAGGTAATGGTAGGGTTCGAATGTGGCGCAGACCTCATGAAGCCATGGACCAAAGTTTTCTGCAAGGCACTGTGCAAGCTGGTGGTGTCTGCATAATGCTGTGGGCTGTGTTTACACGGGATGGACTGGTGGACTGGATCGTCTTGTCCAAATGAACCGATCAGTGACTGGAAACTGTTACGTTCGGATACTTTGAGGGCATATTCAGCCATCTTCTTATCGATGACAATGCACCATGTCACCAGGTCACAACTGTTCGCGATTGGTTTGAAGAACATTCTGGACAGTTCGGGTGAATGATTTGGACACCCATCAGACATTTATAGGACATCATCGAGAGGTCAGTTCGTTCACAAAATCCTGCAGCGACAACACTTTTGCAGTTTTGGACCGATATACAGGGTCAAAAGTATTTAAACCGACAAACTCTGGGAGGTTGTAGGGGACATCAAAACAAATATTTTTCCCTAATGTCATTTTTTCCTATGAGGATTATTTTTTTTTCTACATTTATGCTCCGCAAGCCACCCAACGGTGTGTGGCGGAGGGCACTTTACGTGCCACTGTCATTACCTCCCTTTCCTGTTCCAGTCGCGTATGGTTCGCGGGAAGAACGACTGTCTGAAAGCCTCCGTGCGCGCTGTAATCTCTCTAATTTTACATTCGTGATCTCCTCGGGAGGTATAAGTAGGGGGAAGCAATATATTCGATACCTCATCCAGAAACGCACCCTCTCGAAACCTGGCGAGCAAGCTACACCGCGATGCAGAGCGCCTCTCTTGCAGAGTCTCCCACTTGAGTTTGCTAAACATCTCCGTAACGCTATCACGGTTACCAAATAACCCTGTGACGAAAAGCGCCGCTCTTCTTTGGATCTTCTCTATCTCTTCCGTCAACCCGATCTGGTACGGATCCCACACTGATGAGCAATACTCAAGTATAGGTCGAACGAGTGTTTTGAAAGCCACTTCCTTTGTTGATGGACTACATTTTCTAAGGACTCTCCCAATGAATCTCAACCTGGTACCCGCCTTACCAACAATTAATTTTATATGATCATTCCACTTCAAATCGTTCCGCACGCATACTCCCAGATATTTTACAGAAGTAACTGCTACCAGTGTTTGTTCCGCTATCATATAATCATACCATAAAGGATCCTTCTTTCTATGTATTCGCAATACATTACATTTATCTATGCTAAGGGTCAGTTGCCACTCCTTGCACCAAGTGCCTATCCGCTGCAGATCTTCCTGCATTTCGCTACAATTTTCTAATGCTCCAACTTCTCTGTATACTACAGCATCATCCGCGAAAAGCCGCATGGAACTTCCGACACCGGTGGAGGCCGTATTACGCTCTTCAGTTGTTAAGAGGCCGTATTATGATCTTCAGTTGTTAGAGTGCTTATTACTATCTTCAGTTGTAGGCAACTGCTCTTCACCAGTGTAGTCCGTTTACTATTGGAGCGATACACCTGGAGTGAGTACACTGATATGGTTGGTGCGTGCTACGTAGCGCACCACAACGGACGAGCCGCACAGCGGGTTTATCAACAACAACATCCTAATCGCCGTATCCCGCATCATACGACCTTTGCTGCTGTGTACCAACGTCTGCGTGAGACCGGGTCATTTAGCAGATTACCTGGAAAGGGACGCCGTCGCACGGTAAGAACACTGCAATTTGAGGCAGCTGTCTTGCAGCATGTGGAGCGGGATCCTTCAATCAGAACTCGTGCAATTGCACGTAACATGGGGACGAATCAGACGAACGTAAGAACAGTCCTTCGAGAGCAATTGTTACGTCCATTGCACTTACAGCGTGTCCACAACCTGGAACCAGTTGATTATCCACCCAGAGCACAGTTTTCGCAGTGGTACCTGGGACAGTGTGAAATGCATCCTACATTTCCATCCTCTGTGTTGTTTACCGATGAGGCAACGTTCGGGCGTGATGGAGTCTTCAACATGCACAATTCGCATGTTTTGAGTGAGGATAACCCACATACCACAGTTACTAGCCCTCATCAAGTGCGGTTCTTCGTTAATCTGTGGACGGGTGTTGTTGGGGACTGTTTAATTGGGCCGTATCTGCTACCTAGGCCATTAAATGGCAGGCACTATTACAGTTTTCTCGCCAGAGCATTGCCAGAAATGCTGGAAGACGTCCCGCTGCCTACAAGACGACGCATGTGGTTCCAAAATGACGGGGCGCCGGCACATTTCAGTCGTCGTGTGTTTCGATTCCTGAACCGACGGTTCCCAAACGTGGATTGGCAGAGGTGGACCTGTCCCATGGCCTGCTCGATTTCCAGATATGTCCCCTCTAGACTTTTTTTTTTGTATGGGAAGAGATGCGCAACCCTGTTTACGCAACTCCTGTTGCATCAGAAGAGGATCTGGTTGCCTGGATAGTAGCAGCAGCAGGAACAATTCAGGATACTCCTGGGGCTTTTGGCCGTGTCAGACAGAACATGATCCGACGGTGTAACCTTTGTTTACGTGACAATGGAGGCATTTTTGAAAATCTACTGTAAATTGAAATTGGGTTATGTTAATGTGTTGTCTCTTGGTCATAAAAAATGGAAAAGTGTTTGTTGGTTTAATTAATTTTCCGCCAGAGAAATCTTCCTCTACCGGTTTAAATACTCCTCATAGGGAAAAATATTTGTTTTGATGTCCCCTACAACCTCCCAGAGTTTGTCGCTTTAAATACTTTTCACCCTGTAGAGGCAGCGTGTTCCAGTATTAATGCTGTACTCAACAACTTGTTGAGTCCGTGCCTCATCGAGCTGGTGCAGTAACCAGACAAAAGGAGGTCCGACAGGATATTAGGAGGTGTCCCACAACTTGTGTCTCCTCCGTGTATACAGCTTCAGATTTCTGAAAATTGCAATCCAGTTGCCATTCTTTACATCAGATTGAAATCTTATTGATATGTGATGGTGTGGGCAGCCATCACGTATGATGTCAGGTCTCAGCTGATAGGAGTGAGGGAACTATGTTGGCACAACAGTACATCACGAACATCCTGCATCCTGATGTGTTATCCCTCATCCGACAGCACTGTAGTGCCTTTCTTTGGTTTCAACTGGACAATCCAGGTCTATAGATTCCATCTGTCTCTATGTACTGTCTGCATGATGTTGGGATACTCCAACGGCCAATCATCTTCCCATATCTGTTCCCGGTTGAACAAGTGTGGAACTAGCTCGAACACCAATTCTGTCCCAGTGCCATTATTCAGGATATCAAGGCCCAGGAAGAATGTCTCGAGAGAAATTTAATTACATCAGATGTACAGATCACCTATGCCTGAGGTACAGGCAGGATGTTCCCATTGCGTCCAACGCTGGGGTGCTATACCAATACTGGAGAGCCTCGGCAACAGCGACGAATCGAGAAGCGGAAAATAAGCTGAAGATACGAGGTGCGGCTAGAAAAAAACCGTACTGATGCTGGAAAAAACATTTATTTACAATTATTTACAATTTCATGTTATCTCCTTCAATGTACTCTCCTCCTCGGTCTCTACACCGCTCCATACGAATTTTCCACTGTTTATAGCAATGCTGCAGATCATTTTCGGTAAGTCCATACATTACTTCCGTCGCTTTTTCTTTTACTGCTTCAACAGTCTCAAATCTAGTTCCTTTCAAAGCTGACTTGACTTTAGGGAAAAGAAAAAAGTCACAGGGGGCCAAATCAGGTGAGTAGGGTGGATGATCTAAGATGGGAATGTTGTGTTTTGCCAAAAACGTCTTCACTGACAACGCACTGTGAGCTGGGGCATTGTCTTGGTGAAGGATCCATGACTTTTTTCTCCACAAATCGTTCCGTTTTCTCCGTACTCGCTCACGTAGGGTAGCCAGGACGCTAATGTAGTAATGCTGATTCACTGTTTGTCCCTCCGGTACCCAATCAATGTGCACAATCCCTTTGATTGCCTTGAATTTCGATTTTGACATTCGTGCTTTTTTTTGTCGTGGAGAACCAGGAGATTTCCAATGCATCGATTGGCGTTTAGTTTCGGGATCGTAAGTAAAAAACCACGATTCATCGCAAGTAATAACATTTTGTAAGAAGGTGGGATCACTTTCAATGTTTTCCAGGATGTCAGAACAAATCATTCTTCGGCGTTCCTTCTGTTCAATTGTGAGACACTTTGGAACCATTTTTGAACACACTTTGTTCATGTTGAAACTTTCATGAAGAATCTGCCTAACACTTTCCTTGTCAACTGCTGTTAACTCAGACACTGCTCTGATTGTTAAACGGCGATCTTGTCGAACAAGTTTACCGATTTTTTCAATGTTTGCATCAGTTTTTGCTGACAATGGTCTGCCAGTGCGAGTGTCATCACTGGTGTCTTCGCGGCCATCTTTAAATCGTTTAAACCACTCAAACACTTGTGTTCGCGATAAACAATCATCGCCGTACACTTGTTGTAACATTACAAACGTTTCACTTGCAGATTTTCCTAGTTTGAAACAAAATTTGATGTTAACACGCTGTTCTTTCTGTACACTCAACATTTTCCGACGCACAGACAAAACGTCAACTACTTAAAACAGACGCCACGGGCAGACTGAGTGCAGGAGGCAGATGAAACTCGAGCAGTAGGCGGAGCGAGAGTCACGTGACAGGCCACGCGACTTTCAGCCTTATTGCATTCGTTTTATTGTTTCACCAGTACTAGTCCGGGAGGGCATTAAACTATGGTAGTCCGTGCAGCCAAGGTAGCTACAGTGCTGTGGTGGTGAAGGGCGAGCATACCTGACTAGTAAGCGAGGAGACCTGGGTTCGAGTCCCATCCATAGCACAAATTGTAATTCATTTATTCAGCTTCCATCACCATCTGAAGAAGTCAATAGCATAGTGTAGGACCAATGAGTTCTTAACGTGAGGGTACTGAACTAGAGTAGTCCGTGCAACAATGTTACCTACAGTGCTGTGGTAATGTAACGGCGAGCATACCAGCCTAGTTCAACCTGGCTTTAGGCTTCGTGGCGAGCGCACGTGTTTACGTTGAGCTGCACGCTGTTGAAAGCAAGGCAAGCTTGCTGTTCTGCTGATTGCTGAGTATTTCGCTTTTGCATATACACTATGTGTTTAAAGGTACACAGACACATAGCTGAAAATGACAAGTTCGTGGCGCCCTCCATCGGCAATGCTGGAATTTAATATGGTGTTGGCCCACCCTTAGCCTTGATGACAGGTTCCACTCTCGCAGGCGTACGTTCTGTCAGTTGTTGGAAGGTTTCTTGGGGAATGGCAGCCCATTCTTCACGGAGTGCTGTACTGACAAGGGAACCTCCCCATCGCACCCCCCTCAGATTTAGTTATAAGTTGGCACAGTGGATAGGCCTTGAAAAACTGAACACAGATCAATTGAGAAAACAGGAAGAAGTTGTGTGGGACTATGAAAAAATAAGCAAAATATACAAACTGAGTAGTTCATGGGAAGATAGGCAGCATTAAGGATGATGGTAACGCAGGAGCGCCGTGGTCTCGTGGTAACGTGAGCAGCTGCGGAACGAAAGGTCCTGGGTTCAAATCTTCCATCGAGTGAAAACTTTAATTTTTTAGTTTCAGTTTACGTGACAAACTCTTATGTTTTCATCACTTTTTTGGAAGTGATTATCACATCCACAAGAAAACCTAAATCGGGCAAGGTAGAAGAATCTTTTTACCCATTCGCCAAGTGTACAAGTTAGGTGGGTCGACAACATATTCCTGTCATGTGACGCACATGCCGTCACCAGTGTCGTATAGAATATATCAGATGTGTTTTCCTGTGGAGGAATCGGTTGACCTATGACCTTGCGATCAAATGTTTTCGGTTCCCATTGGAGAGGCACGTCCTTTCGTCTACTAATCGCACGGTTTTGCGATGCGGTCGCAAAACACAGACACTAAACTTATTACAGTGAACACAGACGTCAATGAACGAACGGACAGATAATAACTATGCAAAAATACAAAAAGTAAAATTTTCACTCGAGGGAGGACTTGAACCAAGGACCTCTTGTTCCGCAGCTGCTCACGCTACCACGGGACCACGGCGCACCTGATCTCACAGTGTCCATGATGTTGCTTATGTCGCCCATGGACTACTCAGTTTGTATATTTTGCTTATTTTTTCACAGTTCCACACAACTTCTTCCTGTTTTCTCAATTGATCTGTGTTCAGTTTATCAAGGCCTATCCACTGTGCCAACTTATAACTAAATCTGAGGGGGGTGCGATGGGGAGGTTCCCTTGTGAGGAGAGTATAGATGTCGGTCGGTGAGGACTGGCACAAAGTCGGCGTTCCAAAACATCCCAAAGGTATTCCATAGGATTCAGGTCACGACTCTGTGCAGGCCAGTCCATTACAGGGATGATATTTTCGCGTAACCACTCCGCCACAGGTCGTGCATTATGAACAGGTGATCGATCGTGTTGAAAGATGCAATTGCCATCCCCGAATTGCTCTTCAACAGTGGGTAGCAAGAAGTTGCTTAAAACATCAATGTAGGCCTGTTCTGTGATAGTGCCACACAAAACATTAAGGGGTGCAAGACCCCTCCATGAAAAGCACGACCACACCATAACGCACCGCCTCCGTATTTTGCTGTTGGCACTTACCATACTGGCAGATGACGTTCACCAGGCATTCGCCATACCCACACCCTGCCATCGGATCGCCACATTGTGTACCGTGATTCGTCACTCCCCACAACGTTTTTCCACTGTTGAATCGTCCAATGTTTACGCTCCTTACACGAAGCGAGGCGTCGTTCGGCATTTACCGGCGTGATGTGTGGCTTATGATCAGCCGCTCGACCATAAAATCCAAGTTTTCTCACCTCCCGCCTAACTGTGATAGTACTTGCAGTGGATCTTGATGCAGTTTGGAATTCCTGTGTGATGGTCTGGATAGATGTCTGCCTGTTACACATTACGACCCTCTTCAACGCCGGCACGGTAACTCGGCGTGTTCGGTCAGAGGGTTAGCTGCCCTCTGGAATAAAAAATACTGAGTTAATGGATCAACCACGAACTGAAACGAGTGTCTTGCGACGTCCGCACTGAGCAGATGCAACGAACGGAGACGAACAGAATGACACATGAGACTAAAAAAAAATTTAAAAAACTGTCGGCGGTCTCTGTCAGTCAACAGACGAGGTCGGCCTGTACACTTTTGTGCTGTACGTGTCGCTTCACGTTTCCACTTCACTATCACATCGGAAGCAGTGGACCTAGGGAAGTTTAGCTGCGTGGAAATCTCGCGTACAGACGTATGACACAAGTGAGATCCAATCACCTGACCACATTGGAAGTCCGTGTGTTCTGCTCTGTCACGATGTATGACTACTGAGGTAGCTGACATGGAGTACCTGGCAGTAGGTGGCACCACAACGCAGATAGTACGAAAAACGTATGTTTTTGGGGGTGTCCGGATACTTTTGATCACGTAGTGTATATTCAACTTCTTGGTTATTGTGGGCGTTGGATCGTCGTCGTTGTTGCCTCTTCTGATTTGTTGATGTGGATTTTTTGAAGATGTCGTAGATTTCTAGATGTGATGCTTTGAAGTTTACTTTTGCTCAATATTGTATGAAGCCGAGTGCATTTTAATTTCAAACGTTTGTTATTGAAAAGGTTAGAATTCCGTCGACTGAAATTATTGTTGTCCACGTTTTGTAATTGGCTACTATTGCATATTTGAAACTTAAGGATTCGGGGATTTGCAATGGTGTCATTGAAGAGACGGGAGGCTCTATGAAGTACGTACATGGAAACGGAAGTATAAGTGAGGTGCAAATAACGCATGCTGGCCTAGGTTTGCGCACTGTACGAGTTTTTGAGCTCCCCTTTGGGATTCCTAACGATCACATTAGTCGAGTTTTAAGTGACTATGGGAGTGTCATTTCCGTTTACGATGAGAGGTGGAGTAGTGGGTTTTCTTTGCCGGTTGAACCGTCTCTTTGAAGTCGTTTCATAAGACGCTTGTCGAATTCGGTACAACTTATTCACTTTAATACCTGATTTTAGCTCAATTCATGAACTCTTACAGAAAGACTGAGCACTGAAATAGGCCTATTGTATATTATATGTGTGTTTTAATGTGGGGTTTCGGTTTTGTTTTGTGGGAAACGCTGAGTTGGTCATCGTCTGCTGGGAGCAGACGATGTTGCTTCTCGTTCGAAGGAGAGCATAGGATGACCAACTTAGGTTTCCAATACGTGAACAGAGAGGTTTACCCATCTTAGTCGAAGGCTGTTTTTGTGTGTGAGGTTGGTGACGGAGGGCTACCCCTCTGGTAGCTTCCGCTGCACGGGGAGCTAGGTAATCTCGAAAGAGAAAGCGGCACTCTTCGGTGAAGGCTTGGTGAGTACGGATCGTAGCTCTTATGGGGGGTTCCAGGTGATAGGAAGAATGTTGGGTTAGGACTTCGTTATGTTTAACTGTTGAAATACTTAAGAACTTCAGCTTAACTGAAGCGTGTGAAGCGAGTTATTTCTCCGAATGTGTCATAATTATATTGCTTTAAATAGGCGATTTTTGGGTGTTTGAGGTAAAAGTGTGGAAGTTACTTTGTTCATTATGTGAGTCGATTTTGTGTCACGTGTTTGGTAATCAATGACCCTTCTGGTCCACCACGGTACCGCAGTAGGCTTTATTTTAACAGTTTGCTTGTTTAGTGAGCCATAATTTCTGCAAGAATGTCTGTTCTTTCGTGCGCTTTCTACAAACCAGCACAACAGTTTGATTCGGAATGCACCGCGTGCTCTAGTTCGGCTGTTTGCAAGCAGCAGACGCAATTAGTATGCTGAATAATTATCGCACAACCTCGTGCATTGGTTAAACCTCTGTCCAGAATAATGCATGCGTAGAATCGTAATGCGAATCTCACTGAGATATTTTTATGGTATGAACGCAAAGGAGATGATAGTATCATTGTCTCCCACCCCCGTTTTCTGTGTTTCTTCTTGCTGTAGTTGAACGGTGCTCTGTTACATTCTCACGTAATTCTTAGTTAAATATTTCTAGTCAGGCACCAGTTATTGTGTAATTAGGATGTGCAACCAAATACTTAGATACAATAAATAATCTACGTGAAAGATAAATTCTGTGGTGTTGACCTTACCCATGTTGTTGTTGTTGTGGTCTTCAGTCCTGAGACTGGTTAGATGCAGCTCTCCATGCTACTCTATCCTGTACAAGCTTCTTCATCTCCCAGTACCTACTGCACCCTACATCCTTCTGAATCTGCTTAGTGTATTGATCTCTTGGTCTCCCTCTACGATTTTTACCCTCCACGCTGCCCTCCAATGCTAAATTGGTGATCCCTTGATGCCTCAGAACATGTCCTACCAACCGATCCCTTCTTCTAGTCAAGGTGTGCCACAAACTCCTCTTCTCCCCAATTCTATTCAATACTTCATCATTAGTTATGTGATCTACCCATCTAATCTTCAGCATTCTTCTGTAGCACCACATTTCGAAAGCTTCTATTCTCTTCTTGTCCAAACTATTTATTGTCCATGTTTCACTTCCGTTCATGGCTACACTCCATACAAACACTTTCAGAGACGACTTCCTGACGCTCAAATCTATACTCGATGTTAACAAATTTTTATTCTTCAGAAACGCTTTCCTTGCCATTGCCAGTCTACATTTTATATCCTCTCTACTTCGACCATCATCAGTTATTTTGCTCCCCAAATAGGGAAACTCCTTTACTGCTTTAAGTGTCTCATTTCTTAATCTAATTCCCTCAGCATCACCTGACTTAATTCGACTACATTCCATTATCCTCGTTTTGCTTTTATTACTTACTCCGATTTCCAATCCTGAATTAATGAAGTTGCTACATGCGCGACATGGAGTGCTATTTATCTGGCTACTTAAAGAAATTAGCGTACTTGCAATTAAATTATTAAAGTAATTTAACTAATAATTTTCCATCTCCGTTTTTTTCTAAATGGTTAGGAAGGGCTTGGGCTGGTGGCGACGCTGAATTTCTGAATTTTTATCACTATTTGTGTGAGAGAAGCAGCTAGAAATGCGAAATAACGTATATGGCTCGAAAGGGAAACGTCGTAAAGGTGGTTACACGGTTCTCAATGGAATTCGTCGAGTTAGGACTGATTTTTTTTAAACACATCGCATTGTTGATAACTGTATCTGGCTACCATGCTTTCGGCATCTATGACGGACAGCCTAGGACGTGTGCCGTTTGCAGTTCCACTGAACACGTGCATGCTGAGTGCTCGCTGTGGCGCGTGGCCCAGCCACCAGCCAGGGACGCTGTCGAGCCCACTGCTGGCGCTGTGATCATGCCTCTGACGTATGTGGCCGTGGCCGATCCCCACCTGTGACCTCAAGCAGTATTCGGGAGGTGGAAAGATAGAATGCCTCAGTGACGCTTCAGAAATGCGTTTGGAGTCTGGCCATAATGATGCTATTCCGCAGCCCGTGGGCAGTTCAGAGAATACCGAAATCGGTGAAGTTTCACAACCGAAACCAGTACGACGTGACGTATCCACCGCGAAAACAAACAGTAATGCGTCTGAAGACTGTAGCTCAACACCTCGTAAGAATAGGAGAAGGCGAATAGCTCATCCAGCAGCTGAAACGGAAGCCCCCAAAACCAGAGACAAATTACGTCAACTAGAATTGAAAGACGAAGAACAAGTTACCGAAGTGTCCGCCGGCAAACAAATCACCGTTTTTGATCCCAGTACTCGAATCAACAAAAAAAGACAAAGGAGTCAACCATCTACCAGTCATAGTAAATATACAAAATGTGTAGAAAGCTCAGCCATCAGCGGTCACACTACGCGAAGGCGAACATCTGAAGGCCACAATGTAAATAAAAACTCAGATACGACGGACTGTGGCCGGTCGCGGTGGCCGAGGGCTTCTAGGCGCTTCAGTTTGCAGCCGCGTGACTGCTACCGTCGCAGGTTCCAATCCTGCCTCGGGCATGGATGTGTGCGATGTCCATAGGTTAGGCTTAAGTAGGTCTAAGTCTAGGGGACTGATGACCTCAGTTGGATATGTAACTTTCTTTCCGGCATGCTTGATCATGTTGTTTAATATGGGGATACTGGACTTATTATGGGTAAGCACATTAAGTCCGATGGTAGCGTGTTCAGTATCATTCTTGTCGAGTAAAAGTCGGTCATAAAACCGTTTAGAGACCTTTTTCCACTGGCGAAAAAACGTATACAGTTAAAGCTTTAACAACGAACTTTGCGCCAGATGGAGATGTTGTTGTCACCTGTATGTGTTTATCTGGGATTACGGACGGACGATCTCTGTGGCCGAGCGGTTCTAGGCGCTGCAGTCCGGAACCGCTCTGCTGCTATGGTCGCAGGTTCGAATCCTGCCTCGGGCATGGATGTGTGTGATGTCCTTAGGTTAGTTAGGTTTAAGTAGTTCTAGGGGACTGATGACCTCAGATGTTAAGTCCCACAGTGCTCAGAGCCACCTGAACCATTTGAACGGACTGGGCTACTGAAATGGATGCTGAGGGAGAGTAACAGACATCAACAACAAACGAACCCCTAGCGATGTTGATTGACAATATGAATGCTGACGACAACCAAAATGGAAACCATTCTGAATCACTGCGGTAAACGTAGAAAATCGCTTGCTTGTGTCTGTTTTTGTTGAGCTAAAGGCAGCATAGTTGTGTCTATTGACTAGGTGTGTAATTACATTTTGAGAGTGGCACAAACATACAACATATTGACATTAAATATCATTAGGATTCAAAGTGCACATAAAATATCTGCTCTAAGAGATTTTCTGTATAATTCTGACACCGATATTGCTATCTTGCAGGAGGTATTGATCCCAGATCTTAACATACCAGGCATTCATGCGATTTTAAATGTTGCTGTCGAATACCGGTGTGATACTGCAATTTTCGCTGGAGATGGTGTATCAATACACAACGGAGTCGGGCAGAGGTATCATGTGTAAAGTTTTCGACATCTCTCTAATGAATGGTTACGCTCCCTCCGGCAGTAATTCCAAGACAGACAGTGCGAATTTTTTAAAAACTGAACTACTTCAGTTACTACAACATCTCCCGGAAAATCTAATACTTGCAGAAGACTGGAATTGTGTTTTAGCAAGGAAACATCAGATGCCTAACTTTAACTTTTCGAAAGTGCTCTCTGATTTGGTTAATACCTTACACCTGCAGGATGCTTGGGAAGTCAAACATCAGACGACTGTCAAGTTTACCTTTATTTCGAACGTAGCAGCAAGCAGAATTGATAGGATTTATACATCGGAAGGACGAACTCGTTGCATTTCATCGACTGAAACAATACCTACTAGTTTTGCAGACCATTGTGGCGTAAGATGTAGTATAAATCTAGTTCGACAGAAAGCATATTGGGGGCGTGGATTATGGAAATTAAATATTAGTATTCTCGATGATGAAGCTTTACACATGCACATCCAGGAGACTTGGAACTTTTGCATGAGATCACGACCAAGATATCCCCCTACAACTGACTGGTGGACACATTATGCGAAGAAAAAACTCAGATGGGCACTGATCTCATTTGCAAAAGAAAAAGCTACGCTAATGGGCAATACAATAGAAGTTTTTTATTACCGCTGTTTACAAGATCTATATAGTAGCCCAGTTTTATCTGTTGACCATTTCACAAATATCAAGAAAATAAAAGCAATTTTAGCCCAGTTCAAACTGAAGAAGGTCGAAGGTCTGAAGGTTAAATCTAGATCGCAATCACTCTTGGAGGAAGTAAACTCCTCTTTGTACCATTTACTCAAGCAGATAAAGAAGCGAAGAAAAACCACCGTGGCTGAATTGCGCGCTGAAAATGAGGCACCACTCACGGAACAAAAAGACATGGTCAATGAAATCCATCTCTACACTGCGACGCCTTATGAGCAGCGATCGGCAGAAGAACTCCTAGAAGGCACAGATGCTCTAGTAACAGAGAAAGATAGTGCGGAGATGATGACCACCTTCACTAGTGAAGAGTTGTTGGACATCATCGAAGTATCCCCTCCGAAAAAGACGCCTGGTCCCGGAATTTTATAAAAGGTACTGGAATGCGGTCGGCGAACAGTTGACCAATGTCATTAATGAAGTCATCACTGGTACTTCCATACCACCGGAGTTCAAAATGGGTGTGATTGTTTTAATACAAAGAAATAAGGGAATGAAAGATGCTAAAAAACTGAGACCTATATGTTTACTGAACTCTGAGCGCAAAATAGTTGCACGAGCAATCAAAGGCCGAATAATCAGGATAGCACGCAACGTGATCAGACACGATCAGACAGCCTTGCCTGGTCACAGTATATTAAACAGCGTTAATGGAAACAGAGGTATTGTGTCAATTTTCTCAGCTAAAGGATCCTTGGTCTTTATTGATTTCGCGAAGGCATTAGATCGAGTCAGTCACTGTTACCTTTTCAAGGCACTGATAAAAGATGGGTTTCGGCGATCGCTTTCTAAACTCTCTGCGGAATATGATCTCAGGAAAGAAACCTCAAATCGTCTTTAATGGACACTGTATTCGAGATATTGAAATTCAAAGGGGATTCCCTCAAGGAAGTACACTCTCAATGCTGCTATACGTTATATGAATTGAACCTCTCATTATAAAGCTCAACCATGAACTGGAGAGGTTTACAATGAAGTCTACAAAAACGGTTACGAATGCTTATGCAGATGACTTGGGTGTAGTAATTAGGAGTGATGATAACGTTGCAAAACTAACGAGCATAATTAAGTCGTATTGCATAGCTACAGGTGCAGAAGTAAACAAAACAAAAAGTTCGTTTCATAATCTGTTGTTTTCAAAACACAAGAATAGAATAGGCGGAACCCACAGATCACCACAAGTCACTGGGAGTCACCTTTTATTAATGCCCCCTCAGAATGGCTGTAGTAAACTGGAAAGAAATGTTTGGCAAAATTCTGGGGATGGTGAGAGACCACAGCAATAGAGACCTGAATGAAATACGGACACTGAAGCTGGTCAACAGTACTATACTGTAGCGGCACCACCGTTTAAGATAGCAAAAAGATTCGGTGCAATATTTTTGAAAGCACAAGTTACAGCCAGGCGTTTGACAGTAAGTTACGCTTACCAGCGGTTGCGAAGTAGAATGGAGGCCATAGGGCCGTCGAACCGCTGAAAAGAGAATATAGTGTCCCCAGTCCTATATTACGAAAAGACTTAAAAAACGGTATTTATAAAGAAGAGACATTCAAAATTTGAATAATAGGTGGACACTAACCGCTCAGGCGAACATAAATTTTTCTCCGTATTATAATAATTTCTCTGTGTAAGTTTCGAGGGCAAAGAATTATAACAAAATGATCTAAAGAGACGACAAGATACGCTCTTTTGTTAATTTTATTAGTCGTCTTCACTTCTTCTCTTGTCTTGATTGCATGTAGACGGACATTTTGCGTGTGCTGGCAAAAGTAAGCATATTTGTACTAATTAAGCAGATAATATATTGATTTAATATCATTGTGCACTTTTAATTTGTAAGAGGTGATCCCGATTTCATATCCGCATTCCTTGAATTAACCTGCATTCGAGTAATTTACAGTTCAACAATCGCAGCAGCCGATGCAGCCAACGACTCCATTACGTGGCGATATTAACTTATAAAAAATTAGCGGAAGCGAAAAACTAGCCCTCTATTAACATAATATTCATTTTTCTCCACAGCCGCACGAAGTTGCAGAAAATACGTAGCTTCAAGATTCTTATTTTCAGTACCATAACCGAGAGCCAGAGCCAGGACTCTGACTACAATACAATGGTTAACGGAGGTAAGAAAAAATACTCTCGCGCGTGTGTAATTAACAACTAAAGATTTTTTCTTTAAAGTGAACTGACTAGCCGAGGAAATTAATATGAAAAGTTTATTCCATTGTTCAACTTATATGCTCATGTCTTAAGATTCAGCGAGTCTAGCACTCATTAACGTTACAAATAATTTAAGATTAATATTGTTAAAAAGGAGAACTTCACAAAAGCATTTAATCATAAATCAAAATTGAATGAAATATCATTTTTATAAAGGCCCACCACGTAAGTCGGCAACAACCAAAATAATAATAATAATATATTAAATTACAACGGCCGATGAACGCGATAAGTAAACGCAGCAGTTTGCATGGCGCAAGTTACAGGCAGATGGGGGCATCCTCAGCACCGCGGGACCCTGTGACGCAGACAGAGAGGAACTATAGCTGGGAATAGTGAAACACTTGAAGTTCACGGCCGAGTTTTAATACGGCGTATTCTGACAGTTTCCATCCACGTCCAACACTCCTCCACCGCACGCCAACATCTACATTTGGCAGTAACGGCTACAATACTTTCAAGCCTTCTATCTTGGTCAGTACCTACCAATTCCCTTGGGAATTACAAAGAACATTACGAGAACTGTTTGCCAGCTCATATGGAGGGGACATATCTTCAAGTCTTCGGCTGATACAAAAACCTTGAGGTGTAAGGAAGGTGGCTTAGGACTGGAGGATACCCGACAGAAGACCTTAGGCTTATTTATCAACCGCACTTGCGAAATTCTTCAGAAATAGCCTGAAAGTATAACATCTTTGTTGTTTAATACAATGGCACCAAAGAGCTTAGATCCACCTATAGACGTATTGTCAATTCATTTTAAATTAAATTATGTCAGAATTTATTTTATCGAAGCGAGCTATGTTCTAAGAATCTGTGGAAATAATGGAACTATCACCAATAAATCTGTGTATCAAATACAATGAGGAACAGGATGGAGGCAAAAAAACCAACTAAAAACTGGAAGAATATTTGGAACAACATTAACGGCATAGTCCTGTCAACAGTATTACTGCTAAAAACCGAGGTTCTATTTTAGAACAAAGGACTATGTACAATTTCTTTAACATGCAACATATTTTTGCAACTTGGAAATGTGCGCCCATATACAGTGATGTTCAGAAAATCCAGAAGACATTGAATGGCTAGAGATAGGACGTTCTCATTCACAGAACATGTACGGTAGTATTGTAAGTAGGCTGGTTAGGTTTTTATGTTGGTAACGCCACGTAACACACTGTATGAAAATCACTGGCTGTGCTGTGTGCAGTCTGTGGCTGGTTGGCATTGTTGCAATATTCGCTATTCTAGTGTTGGGCAGTTGGATGTGAACAGCGCGTAGCGTTGCTCGGTTGGAGGTGAGCCGCCAGCAGTGGTGGATGTCGGGAGAGAGATGGCAGAGCTTTGAGAGCGGACGATCGGGACGTGTGTCCATCAGAGAGTGTATATTTGTAATATTGGATATCACGAACTGATATATATATATATATATATATATATATATATATATATATATTATATATATATATATATATATATGATGATGCCTTTTGAACATTATTAAGGTAAATACACTGTTTGTTCCCTATCAAAATCTTTCATTTGCTAACTATGCCTATCAATAGTTAGTGCCTTCAGTAGTTAGAATCTTTTATTTATCTGGCAGTATTGGCGCTCGCTGTATTGCAGTAGTTCGAGTAACGAAGATTTTTGTGAGGTAAGTCATTCAGTCAGGGCCATTCTTTTGTTGGTATTGTTGAAAGTCAGATTGCGTTGCGCTAAAAATATTGTGTGTCAGTTTAGTGTTGACCAGAGTAAGTAAAGAGAGTAATGTCTGCGTGCGCTCAGTTTTGCTCAGCTGTTTGAAAATCAAATAACGTAAGGGATTTACCAGCACAGTAATTAATTAATTTTTCTAAGGGGACGTTTCAGTATGTTAAGCAGAAATGATTAGCATTTGAACCATGCCGATCCGCGGATTGAAGGTCAACATCGATATCGCGGACCGGCCGCTGTGGCCGAGCGGTTCTAGGCGCTACAGTCTAGAACCGCGCGACCGCTTCGGTCGCAGGTTCGATTCCTGCCTCGGGCATGGATGTGTGTGATGTCCTTAGGTTAGTTAGGTTTAAGTAGTTCTAAGTTCTAGGGGACTGATGACCTCAGAAGTTAAGTCCCATAGTGCTCAGAGCCATTTTTTTTTTTTATATATATCGCGGCGCAACACCAACGGCGGGTAAAATGTGCCTGTTGCTGTCGTTGTCGCTACAAGCCGAAGATAATGGATCAGTGTGACTTGAGCAGACGAGCAGGATGCCTCTCAGACGTACAGTCAAATCAGTGAGTTTGAAAGATGGCGTATTAATCACATGTGAGAATGTGCATCCACCCAGGAAATTTCTGCTCGTGTGGGACGAAGTGATTCAGCAGTGCGACGCGTGTAGGGAGAATGGTTCACGGAAGACAGTAGAACACGATGAGATGGGTCACGTCGCACCACCCAGAACGCCTCCTCCCCCCTCCCCCCCTCCCGAGTAGATCGACATCTCATCCAAATGGAACTGTATGACAGTTCTGAATCCTCCTCGGCTCTGACGGAACAGTGTAACACGTCGCACAGTATCAGGGGTGACAGTCCGTCGCCGTTTATTACTGCATGCGTTACGCCCACGTCCGTCGTCCACTCCTCCACCTATCTTTGACGAATGTTCAGAGACGTGGTAGACAGCAATGGTGTATGGAATGGCGCCACGGATCACAGGAATGGCAACAGATAGTGTTTCCGCACGAATCCAGGTTCAGTTTGTTCGAAAATGATGGCGGAGTTTTGGTTCGCTGCAGACAGGGGGAGCGGCATCACAGTGACCGCATTCCCACAAGACATACAGCGTTATGGTGTGGGGTGCTATTAGGTACAACCACAACTCACAGTTGGTGCGTGTCCAGACCCTTTCTGCACAACACCCCAGTCGCCATTTTTCAGCAAGACAATGCACGACCACATGTTGCTGCACGAACACGTGCCTTCTTGGTGTCACAGGATGTCAGCCTTTTGTCCCGGCCCGCTAGATCACGAGACCTGCCGCTAATCTAAAATGTGTGGGATGTGGTGAGACGACAGTTGTAGCGCTGTGACCCAATGCCAACCACCACAGCTGAATTTTGGAAGAAGGTGAATGCAATATGGATGCTATACCACAGGGCTCTCTAGTCGTTCGAGGTGTTCCGTTATTTCTTAACATCGTATGTGCTTAAAGCAGAGGTGTGTTCTTTAATTTATTTTCTATTCATTGCCGGCCGAAGTGGCCGAGCGGTTCTAGGCGCTTCAGTCTGGAACCGCGCGACCGCTACGGTCGCAGGTTGGAATCCTGCCTTGGGCATGGAAGTTTGTGATGTCCTTAGGTTAGTTAGGTTTAAGTAGTTCTAAGTTCTGGGGGACTGATGACCTCAGCTGTTAAGTCCCATAGTGCTCAGAGCCACTTCAGCCATTTTTTATTCGTTGTTGTCCTCATTAAACATTTATTCATGATTTACACATTGATTTAGTGGTATTTGCGGTACCCGAATGTTTTGTAATCCAAGCTGCCTCAGACCCAATTAGTTCGAATTACCGGAGCTCTACCGTACCTATCATCTAAAATGACTTTTGATAAAAATTACCTCAAACACAGAATTATGACTTTGTATGGGGGGGCTGGGTTGCTGGCTTTTTAAGGTGAAATCAGACATTGCCCTACCACAAGTACATCTAAGGTAACGTCTGCTGCTAAGGCATTTGTAATAAAAATGTAGTGCAAAAATTCTTTTCGAAATTTGGAGAAGTAGTGGACAGGGAAGATATTTCACTATATAACATTTATAACGTTGATGAATGTGGTCTGAGTAGTGTCCAGGAAACTGAAAATGTTTGCACAGACAGGAAGAAAGCAGGTAGGGGATTAACCAGTACAGAAAGAAGTTCGACGTATTTGTAGTATGCTGAATGAGTCCATCTGGCTTCTTCCCACCAAAACTGAAAAAAACTGAAAAAAAAACGAACCGATAGAGCGCCTTTAGAACTGCTGGAGTTGCCCAGGAAACAGGCTTGATAACGGGAGATTTTTGTTGCGGTGACCCAAACGTTTTTGTTGTTTTTTGTATCCTTCGCTGGACAGACTCCTATTAAATGGATATATGGGTCACAAGAATGTTAAAGATTACAGTTTTGGTAAGGAGAATGGTATTGTTATGCTGTTTTCCCGCACACTGTACTTGTCGACTCCACCCATGAGATGTCTTTTTTTTTTTTTTTTTTTTTTTTTTATTTGTCACCGAAAACTTATTTTGATCATGAGGTAACAACGTGGCTTAAACGTTGTTGTATCCTCGTCGTCACTGTAGGGTCTTGCACCATAAGGAAGCAAGAGAGAGGATGTTGTCATGGATGGCCAGTATCTTCCTTCTACAACAAAAATGTACACGAGGATTAATACGAGCATTTATTGACAAGAACTGGTTTAAATGGCTCAAATGGCTCTGAAATCTATGGGACTTAACATCTGAGGTCATCAGTCCCCTAGATTTAGAACTACTTAAACCGAACTAAGCTAATGACATCATACACATCCATCCCTGAGGCGCCTAGAACCGCTCTGCCACAGCGGCCGGCGACTAGAACTGGTACTTAACATTAGTGGAGTCGATATGCTGTGGTGCAAGCTCCTCGGTAGCAGCAGTTGATGTCGACAATCTTGCTGCAGTCACAAATCTGATCGCTATGTACTGTCATAACCTGCAATGTGAACTGAGCCAGCACTGCAGCTGACAGACGCCAAACTGGAGTGAGTGAGTGAGGCGCTCCGGTCAACGGAGGCGGCGTGAATAGCTGCCGTCGAGAGGGAGTTGGCAGCCTGTTGCTTGCCAGTGTGTCTCTGGCCTTATCACGTGATGGGCGCACTAGGGCCAGCTACTATTATCGATCTTCGAGCCACAACTTTGCCGACCAGTATGCTGGCGACAGCTTACGCCAGCACAAATGTAATGCAGGAGGAACAGTTGCCCGCTATCTTATATGTTTTGTGAGCCATGGCGGCTTCCGTGTGGGTTTGCGCGTGATCTACTGGCGCCACTTGTGCGCGTTCCATCGGCTCTGGCCTTCGTCGTACCATCTTTACTGGGTTGTGTGTTCCCTACAGAACTGGATGGATGTGCCTGAGTACTCGGCGTCCTTGTGTCTGCAGCGACTTAACACTGTTGACCGTTGGGCAGTGGGGGGTCCGCGTATTCCTGCAGCGTTGACTGTTGCTATCGGATTTTAGTGGGCTGGGAGCGGCTCTCGTCACGTGCAACGTGATAACCACGTGCATAAGCCAATTGTGGCGTGCTAAACGGACCGTGATGTATTGAACACCTTGCTAGCAGCCGCGAGCATCAGGGCAGTATTATGCGGCGCCTCCCATCTGTGAAGACTGTTTAGTAAGTACTGCACTTAAAGACTGTTACTTCTGCCCAGTGTGAGCTGGCCAGGAGCCCAGTTTCTTCCTGCCTTTCGGTGACCACTTTGGGGCTGTGTGTCTCAATCTGGAGGTTTCTCTACGTGCCAAGCTAATATTCTTCAATGTTAATCTTGTACTTGAAATCAAGGTTTGTTATTTCTGAGTATTTTATAACACTGATTGTAATTTCTGTTTGCTGTAGTCATCATGGCCCTTTCTGCGGCGAATTATTGGATTTGGCCTGTAACTAAAGTTGTGTGCACTCAGCCTAAAGTTACTCATGTGTGGGCGTGCTCGTATTTGCATACCCTTTTACTCCATGTTGAGGAGTCCTTTGGGTTGTAGGTGTACAGTTTAACGGGCCGCCTGCCATTTGGTACTCATCCCAATAACAATTCTATTATCCCATGAGAGGCCCCTGTAAAGGTATGCCCTTGGTTTTCTTTAAAAAAAAAACTTGTTTGAATTATTATGAAATTACTCTTTTTTATAACGTTGTACATTGACTCTCGTTGTTGCTAGGAAGGTTAACTTGCAATGTCATGAGCGGGTCGCTCCCATACTGAGTTGAATTTTGAATTGCCCATTTAAGTATAAATGTGTGTCTTAATTTCTATCAAACTTGTTTTTATGTTTGTTGTTCGGTATATGTTGACAGCCTTGCATCGGCAGCGTTGACGCGTTGCTGTCCTGCTGCTGCAGGGCAGGACGCGTTTTCCTTCTACTTCGGCGGCCTTCCCACATCACAAGAGGCCTAGATGTTCGCAGGTCATACGCGATTATGCGGATCTCCTGTTCCAGCCTCAAGTTGAGTACTTTGTTGTTCTTTAGGTATCGTGCCACGGCGAGGGTGTCGCCGGATTAGGAAGTAATTGGCTCGGTATTTCTGTTATTGCAAGGCTCTTGTGGGCGTGTGATGAAGTATTTGGGGAAACTGAGTACTGAGTTTCTCAATTTCTTTAAAAAATTACCGGTTTAATTGTCACTATCATTTTAATTGTGTTCAAGGAGTCCGGTAATTTATTTCAGTACTTAAGGTGGCTTGTGGCCAATCAATGAAGTAATGCTGTTGCTTCCGTTTTACATGTGGGTAGCCTTTGTGCAGCCTGGCTGTTTCTTGTCTGTATGAGAGCAGAATAATCAGTTTTAATGTCTTTTATTTCATACCTGTTGAACTTATATTCTGTTCCTGTTGTGGGATTAGGTTGCACCATTGTGTTGCACAGTTGACATTTTTGAGTACTATTTGTAATTTTATATGTAATTCAAAAGTCCTTAAACACTGGGGATTAAATTTAAAAATCTTAACTATTAGTACGTATTTCGCAATAGTTTTGGTATCGGTCAGTTGACTCGTGACTGAATTGTTATTAAATAAAATTGTTTGTTTGGGAATGATAAATGACGCATCAAGTTGGGCCACCCTTCCACGTCTTTTCCTTAAATCAATCCTTTTTCTTTGCCTCATCCTCTATTTTCTAAAGCCTATGGAAAAGCAGCAACCATTGCTAACGCTGCAAGTGGCTTGCGACACACTGGACTCTGATCTCGTAACGGTGACATATTTCCAGATCAGCTGTTTGTTTCAGCAGCAACTACAGACATTCCAGATAGAGAATATCCAAAGATATCTGAAGTGTCTCCTAAGTCAACGACCTCTCTTTGTAAAACCAAACCAAATGAAATTTTTGAAAATACTTAAAGAAAAAAAGGAAAGAAGAATCTTAATTTTGGAAAGAAAACAGATTTTTTGACGACAACAGTGATGCTTCCGAAGATTGCCACTACTTGTGCTACACTGACAAGGGAACCTCCCCATCGCATCCCCCTCAGATTAAGTTGGCACAGTGGATAGGCCTTGAAAAACTGAACACAGATCAATCGAGAAAACAGGAAGAAGTTGTGTGGAACTATGAAAAAAGATGGCAGTTATAAGAGTCGAGGGGCATGAAAGGGAAGCAGTGGTTGGGAAAGGAGTGAGACAGGGTTGTAGCCTCTCCCCGACGTTATTCAATCTGTATATTGAGCAAGCAGTAAAGGAAACAAAAGAAAAATTCGGAGTAGGTATTAAAATTCATGGAGAAGAAATAAAAACTTTGAGGTTCGCCGATGACACAGTAATTCTGTCAGAGACAGCAAAGGACTTGGAAGAGCAGTCGAACGGAATGGACAGTATCTTGAAAGGAGGATATAAGATGAACATCAACAAAAGCAAAACGAGGATAATGGAGTGTAGTCGAATTAGGTCGGGTGATGCTGAGGGAATTAGATTAGGAAATGAGTCACTTAAAGTAGTAAAGGAGTTTTGCTATTTAGGGAGTAAAATAACTGATGATGGTCGAAGTAGAGAGGATATAAAATGTAGACTGGCAATGGCAAGGAAAGCGTTTCTGAAGAAGAGAAATTTGTTAACATCGAGTATAGATTTAAGTGTCAGGAAGTCGTTTCTGAAAGTATTTGTATGGAGTGTAGCCATGTATGGAAGTGAAACATGGACGATAACCAGTTTGGACAAGAAGAGAATAGAAGCTTTCGAAATGTGGTGCTACAGAAGAATGCTGAGGATAAGGTGGGTAGATCACGTAACTAATGAGGAGGTATTGAATAGGATTGGGGAGAAGAGAAGTTTGTGGCACAACTTGACTAGAAGAAGGGATCGGTGGGTAGGACATGTTTTGAGGCATCAAAGGATCACAAATTTAGCATTGGAGGGCAGCGTGGAGGGTAAAAATCGTAGAGGGAGACCAAGAGATCAATACACTAAGCAGATTCAGAAGGATGTAGGTTGCAGTAGGTACTGGGAGATGAAGAAGCTTGCACAGGATAGAGTAGCATGGAGAGCTGCATCAAACCAGTCTCAGGACTGAAGACCACAACAAACAACATGAAAAAAATAAGCAAAATATACAAACTGAGTAGTACATGTGCAATATAGGGAACATCTAGAAAAATGTCTGCTCGGGAGCGCCGTGGTCCCGTGGTTAGCGTGAGCAACTGTGAAACGTGAGGTCCTTGGTTCAAGTCTTTCCTCGAGTCAAAATTTTAATTTTTTTTATTTTCAGACAATTGTTATCTGTCCGTCCGTCCGTCCGATGCGAGGTAACTGCGCGGTAGTGAATTGCAGTGCGTCAGGAAAAATGGAGAAAAGACTGGTGAAAGACTTTAATGAACGTGTGATTGCTCCTTACGCGGACAAAGATTTTGCCTAACTCGTTGACAGCTATACAGCACAGAAGGATCAGGCATTGTACAGGCGTTGTACACCTCTTGTGCAACCGTTAGATATGTTTGGTTTTCGGCAAGTGAAATACTTTGTGAAAAGATTCTATGATTTTGCGAAGCTGCACAGGTACTCAGAGCAGTATTGTTTACGTGATCATGTATCAATTATCAAAGATCATAACTTTGCGAAAATAAAGAAAGTAAAATTTTCACTCGAGGCATGACTTGAACCAAGGACCTCTCGTTCCCCAGTTGCTCACGCTAACCACGGGACCACGGCGATCCTGAGCTCTATTACCTATGATGTTGCATATCTGCATCTACTACTAAGTTTGTATATTTTGCTTATTTTTTCCATAGTTCCACACAAGTTCTTCCTGTTTTCTCGATTGATCTGTGTTCAGGTTTTCAAGGCCTATCCACTGTACCAACTTATATCTAAATATGAGGGGGGTGCGATGGGGAGGTTCCCTTGTGAGCTGTACTGATATTCAAAGCCTGGATATATGGCAAATGTGTGTTGTCAGAGTGATGATACAGAAAAGATAGTTTAAGCTGGGAATTTTCTTCATTTAATAGTTACCGCCAAACGTAATAATATTAGCTTCCTTTGCCGGTATAACAAGACAAAATAATGCTGTCCATCCAAGTGACACGTGCAATTCAGCTTTTCACGACTGACGGACATTACACGTCGGTTCAGTGCAGTTGTCAAGAACTCAGTAAGGTGACCGCTTTCTACATTAGTTGAAAGGGCACAAGGCATTCGCGCTGCCATACCTATTTTGTACAGCAAACAGTGCTACATTACCTAATCAATAGTATCCGTACAGCCCTCTGTAATGTGGAATTGACCACTACATGTCACGAGGGAAGGACCCATTAGTATAGACGGAGACGTGGAGTGTTGTGTTGTCAGTGGAGAAGCATCAACAACAGGAGACCTAAGCGACTTCGAACGTGAATCACTCATCGGCTGTGACATGAGTGACAAAGCCATGAGGGACATTTCAACCCTTCTCAAACTGCCTACGTCGACTGTTGCTAATGTGTTTGTGAAGCGGAAGCGAGAAGGAACAATCACAGATAATAGGAACCACTCGCAAGTTCCAAAGTGCTAAACGCTTGAGGTGGTATAAAGAACGACGGCGCAGGTCTATAAATGACTGGAAAAGAGTGATTTCAATCATGGTAAATAAAATGGAAACGCACCCGGTCAGAAACAGTCGCAAAGCTAGCAGGGGTGTTGTTGGGTAGGTAGTGCTGAGGAATAAGCGTTCAGAAGAAAAAAAAAGGGTATCCTGCGCTGTTTCCGAGCTACTTAGCAGTGAGGTTAGCAATTCAGGCCGTTCGCGCAAATTCAAGCGGCCTGCCGGAAAAATTTAGTGTCAGTTGTTTTCATACCGTAGACGACAACACACGAGACTGCTCAGGCTCTGCCTCGGGTTCGATCCTTACTACCGCCCCACGTACGACATTCGTATCGCTTTCTTCTACATCTACATACATACTCCGCAATCCACCATACGGTGCGTGGCGGAGGGTGCCTCGTATCACAACTAGCATCTTCTCTCCCTGTTCCACTCCCAAACAGAACCAAGGAAAACTGACTGCCTATATGCCTCTGTACGAGCCCTAATCTCTCTTATCTTATCTTTGTGGTCTTTCCGCGAAATATAAGTTGGCGGCAGTAAAATTGTACTGCAGTCAGCCTCAAATGCTGGTTCTCTAAATTTCCTCAGTAGCGATTCACGAAAAGAACGCCTCCTTTCCTCCAGAGACTCCCACCCGAGTTCCTGAAGTATTTCCGTAACACTCGCGTGATGATCAAACCTACCAATAACAAATCTAGCAGCCCGCCTCTGAATTGCTTCTATGTCCTCCCTCAATCCGACCTAATAAGAATCCCAAACGCTCGAGCAGTACTCAAGAAAAGGTCGTATTAGTGTTTTATAAGCGGCCTCCTTTACAGATGAACCACATCTTCCCAAAATTCTACCAACAAACCGAAGACGACTATCCGCCTTCCCCACAACTGCCATTACATGCTTGTCCCACTTCATATCGCTCTGCAATTTGCATTTATCTATATTTATAGTTAGCTGCCATTCTTTACTCCAGTCACAAATCCTGTCCAAGTCATCTTGTATCCACCTACAGTCACTCAACGACGACACCTTCCCGTACACCACAGCATCATCAGCAAACAGCCGCACATTGCTATCCACCCTAGCCAAAAGATCATTTATGTAGATAGAAAAGAACAGCGGACCTACCACACTTCCCTGGGGCACTCCAGATGATACCCTCACCTCCGATGAACACTCACCATCGAGGAGGTTCGGTTTTAGAAAGCCAAACGAAGAACACGTCTGGTTACACCGTCTCAGGTGGGACTCTTGAATTTGTTGCACGAAATGGCCTGATTTGCTAACTTCAGTGCTAATTAAATCGGAAACGGGGCAATATATAAAATTCTTTTCTTAACTGTTGTTTCTCAGCACAACCTGACGTAAAATACCCTAACTAGCTTTTCAGACTGACCTTAAACAGTGTCAGGCATTTAAAACTGTTTGTCGGAATATTTGGCAAAATACACAGCTGATTTAAAAGAAGTGGTAATAAACGTTGTCCGTTAACCTAACGCCCGGCCCCTCTGCACCACCCAAGCGGGCGGGAGAGAGGGGGGGGGGGGGGAGGGACTTTGAATCCTTAAACAGGAACTATTGTGTCTGCCCACTCGTCTAATATAGGGTGCCTAGGAAGCTGCTTTATGGAATCGCTAGACAACAGTTGAATCAAATCGTATTAATGGAGTTTATTAGGTAAGTTAAATTGACAGTACTTAACTTTGCGTATTCACAAAGGTTTGTCGCAAGCAAATGGCGACATGCAAATAATCAATGTCCTTCGGTATATACAATTTCACTGCAAGCAAAACAATACAGTTCATAAGTCACTGCTGTAGCTTTGGTATTAAGGCTCGTCTTCCACTGCGGCCGCATATGCTAGGCGGCGTGGCGCGTATGTTCTCTTCGTGTAGAGACCACTCCTGACTCGGTGTCGCCCTAGAGAGGCGTTCGTCACCGTACTGTTGGCTGACGTCGTCTCTCAGCCATTTCTGCTCTCCCGTTCTTCATCGTCGTGCCGGCGCCTGTCTTTACGCCGGAACAGGAACCCCTATTTTTTACTGCATATTTGGCTTCTCCGTCAAAAAATATGTAACTGTAGTATGAAACATTTCCTTCGTTTCACGATAGATGGCACTGTAATCGGCAAACATGGAAATGAGGTGGTAATTGTTGCATAACGGTGCTATCTCAAACAAATACACATCTGAATAAGACAATCGAAGTACTTTTTTGATATTTTTGATAATGCTTGTTACACCTCCCACAGTGCGCTCAGTTCGCGGTCACTCTGTGCATGTTACTTCAGTGACTCCGATTGTACAGATCTCGTCGCAATAGTTCCACGATGTTATTGGTTGCAGAGAGAGTCGATATCATTGCCGCGTCCTTTGAGGTTCATAGAAATGCTAACGAAGCTCGTCAATGGTATGCTACTGTGTTCCGCGACAGGAATTTTCCATCTGCAACGTAGTTTCGCAGTGTCGTGTACCTGTTTACTGAAAGGGGAAGTGTTAAACCTAGAGAAAGAGTCCGACCGCGGCCTGCGACAAACGAGAATAACACAGTGAATGTTTTAGCTGCGATTGCTGAAAATCCTCACATTAGTTCTCGGCAAACTGCGCGAGCTTCAGGGATTTCGCGAAGAAGTATTCTGTGCATACTGCATGTACACAAATGGCATCCATTTCATCTATTGCTGCATCAAAACCGCATGGGGACGACTTTCACAATCGCCTTATTTTCTGCAGTTGGATATAGGAACAACTGGCAGTCAATGATAATTTCATTTCACAGGTACTTTTCTCCGATGAGTCAAGTTTTACGAATCGTGGTCAGTGAATCGACATAATATGCATTATTTGTAAGTGGAGAATCCCCGCTGGGTAAGGCAAGTTGAACGTCAACGCCCATAGATTGTCAACGTTTTGTGCGGTGTCTTACTTAGGCAGGTAATTGACCCATACTTCACAGAAGGTAATCTGACCGGTCTACTGTACAGCTACATTGTGGATAAGGTTTTACCCATACTAATGGACCATGCTCCACTTCGAACGACACTGGATATGCGGTTTAATACGATGGATGCTCAGCGCACTATTCACGACTAGCTCGAGAAGTTTTGAATCGAAGCTGTCCGGGTCAATCGACTGGACGAGGAGATCCTCACACGTAATCTGCATCTTCACACGATTTGTCTTCTGCCGATTTCTTCCTGTGGGAATGGCTAAAAGAGAGAGTTTACATGGACATACAAACAACACACGAAGATATGGGACAGCGAATTCAAAAATGGCTCCGAGCACTATGGGACTTAACTTCTGAGGTCATCAGTCCCCTAGAACTTAGAACTACTTAAACCTAACTAACCTAAGGACATCACACACATCCATGCCCGAGGCAGGATTCGAACCTGCGACCGTCGCGCGGTTCCAGACTGTAGCGCCTAGAACCACTCGGCCACTCCGGCAGGCTGGACAGCGAATTGGCAATGAATGTGCAAACATTAGCGCAGACTCCGATAAACGTCAGGTTGTCATTCAGACACAGAGTTGCAATATGATTAGAAACAATGGACAACATTTCGAGCATTTGCCGCACTGAAGCACTTGTGAGAGGAGAGTGGACTCACAGTAATCAGGCACCCTGAGATAGTGAGGGGCAAGGAGGCTCACCAGAATCAAGCACTCCTACATACACGTTGTTGTTCCTGGGTAACACTAAAATGTAGTCTATGAATGCATTTCGGGAGTGTATATGGTGTCACATGATTACGTTTTCCCAAATATCCAATAACGTATTTTGATGTTCCTCGTCGCGTGTGTATTTTTGTGAGATACGAGGGTTGTTTTTTAAAAAAAGATGCAAATACTTTTGTAAAAAAACTTTTATTTTCTGATTCTACACACTTTTACCTATTTTTCTACATAGTTACCTTGTTTATTTAAGCACTTGTCATACCGTACAACTAAGTTTTTAATTCCCTCTTCAAAGAATTCGGCCGCCTGCTCCGACAGCCAAGAGTTCACGGCCGCTTTCACTCCATCGTCGTCATTGAAGCGCTGCCCGCCAAGATGGTGTTTCAGGTACCGGAAAAGGTGAAAATCGCTAGGAGCAAGGTCGGGGCTATATGGTGCATGGTCCAAAACTTCCCAGCCAAAAGAATCAATCAAATCCCGAGTCTTTTGAGAGGTGTGAGGCCTAGCGTTATCGTGCAGGAGCAAAACTCCGTTTGTCAGCATGCCGCGCCTTTTGTTTTGAATTGCTCTGCGGAGCTTCTTTAGAGTTGCACAGTAGCCATCTGAGTTGATTGTCGTTCCTCGTGGCATAAAGTCCACTAGCCAAACACCGCGCCGGTCCCAGAACACAGCTGCCGTAATCTTGCGCTTTGATAGCGTCTGTTTGGCTTTGACCTTGACGGGTGTGGTTGTGTGTCGCCATTCCATCGATTGTCGCTTGCTTTCGGGAGTGATATGGGATACCCGTGTTTCATCTCCAGTGACAATTTGACTCAACATGTCATCCCCTTCTTCCTCGTAACGAATCAAAAAGTCCAATGAAGTGGCAAATCTCTTCCGTTTGTGGTCCTCTGTGAGGAGTCTGGGTACCCACCGAGAAAACAGTTTCTTAAAGTTTAGGTTTTCAGACACAATTTTGTACAAAACCGATCTTGAAACTTGTGGAAATTCCAAAGAAAGAGTGGAAATTGTGAATCTTCTGTCCTCATGAATCTTTGTTTCGACTGCAGCCACCAAATCATCAGTGATCACAGAGGGCCGGCCTGAGCGTTCTTCGTCATGGACGTTTTGACGGCCATTTTTAAACTCTCTAACCCATTGACGCACTTTACCTTCACTCATTGCATTCAAGCCATAAACTTCTGTTAACTGACGATGAATTTCTGCAGCTGATAGGCTTCTCGCGGTCAAAACACGTACCACTGACCGTATCTCACACGCGGCGGGCGATTCAATAATCGTAAACATTATAAAGTAGCACAGCGATGCGTACACGTCAGCTACAGAGCTGCAACTTGCATCAGTGTGAACGGGAAAAATGCCGGCAAGTGGCGCGGTGGCTTGTTGCGGCGTCCGCGCGAACTACGGGACTATACGCGCGAATGGCCCTTACTTAAAAAACAACCCTCGTATTACAGTTTCGCAGCGACTGTCAACCCAATTTCTCAGCCATCTATCATGAAACGATAGAAACGTTTCATGCAAAAGTTACATGTTTTTCAGGGAGAATCCATATCTGCAATAAAAAATAGGGGTTCCTATTTAAGATTTCAAACTCACCCCTGCTTCTGCCACCGGGGGTAGTGGAGGGGGTTCGAGTGTTTTGTTAATAGATGTCCCTCTTCGAGCAAACAACGAATATTACCAGTGTTTTTTAATTTGATTTGTATTTCGCCATATATTCCGACGAAGTTTTAAATGCCTCACCCTGTACATATACAGGGTGAGTCACCTACCATTACCGCTGGATATATTTCGTAAACCACATCAAATACTGACGAATCGATTCCACAGACCGAACGTGAGGAGAGGGGCTAGTGTAATTGGTTAATACAAACCATACAAAAATGCACGGAGTATGTTTTTTAACACAAACCTACGTTTTTTTAAATGGAACCCCGTTAGTTTTCTTAGCACATCTGAACATATAAACAAATACGTAATCAGTGCCGTTTGTTGCATTGTAAAATGTTAATTACATCCGGAGATATTGTAACCTAAAGTTGACGCTTGAGTACCACTCCTCCGCTGTTCGATCGTGTGTATCGGAGAGCACCGAATTACGTATGGATCCAAAGGAAACGGTGATGGACCTTAGGTACAGAAGAGACTGGAACAGCACATAACGTCCACATGCTAACACCTTTTTATTGGTCTTTTTCACTGACGCAGATGTACATTACCATGAGGGGTGAGGTACACGTTCGACGGGCGTTTCATAGGACATGGAGGACGCATAAATTGGCCAGTCCGTTCTCCTGATCTTACACATCTGGACTTCTTTCTGTGGGATACGTTAAAGGAGAGTGTGTACCGTGATGTGCCTACAACCCCAGAGGATATGAAACAACGTATTGTGGCAGCCTTCGGCGACATTACACCAGAGGTACTGCGGCGTGTACGACATTCATTACGCCAGAGATTTGAATTGTGTGCAGCAAATGATAGCCACCACATTGAACATCTATTGGCCTGACATGTCGGGACACACTCTATTCCACTCCGTAATTGAAAACGGAAACCACGTGTGCTGTTCCAGTCTCTTCTGTACCTAAGGGCCATCACCGTTCCCTTTGGATCCTTACGTAATTCGGTGTTCTCCGATACACACGATCGAACAGCGGAGGAGTGGTACTCAAGCGTCATCTTTACGTTACAATATCTCCGGATGTAATTAACATCAACAAACATGCAACAAACGGCACTGATTACGTATTTGTTTATATGTTCAGATGTGCTAACAAAACTAACGGGGTTCCATTTAAAAAAACGTAGGTTTGTGTTAAAAAACATACTCCGTGCATTTTTTATGGTTTGTATTAACCAATTACACTAGCCCCTCTCCTCACGTTCGTCTGTGGAATCGATTCGTCAGTATTTGATGTGGTTTACGGAATATATCCAGCGGTAATGTTAGGTGACTCACCCTGTATATACCGACGGAAAAAACACAACATCAAGAAGGTGTTGTGTGACATAAACGAATGTTGGTAGGCGTGTTTCTAAAAGATGTATATCAAATTTCGAGCCACTATGAATTTGCGAAGCAGGTTTCACAAATGGCGCTGAGCACTATGGGACTTAGCTTCTGAGGTCAGCAGTCCCCTAGAACTTAGAACTACTTAAACCTAACTAACCTAAGGACTTCACACACATGCATGCCCGAGGCGGGATTCGAACCTGCGACCGTAGCGGTCGTCTGGTTCCAGACTGTAGCGCCTAGAACTGCTCGGCCACACCGGCCGTCAAAGCAGGTTTACTTTAAATACACGGTCGTGAACGTTAGCTACCTTTGATATTGGACGTGGTGAGTTGATGTTAGTCAAGAAGCCCCTTAAGGCGACAAAGACGCCATTATCAACTCGTCACGGAGTTTGAACGGGGTCCTATAATAGGCCTACAAGAAGATGGATGTTCCTTCTGCGATACTGCAGCCACCGTACATGATTGCCTGCAGCGGTGGTCACGAAAGTGTACGGTCGCAAGAAGACCGGGCTCTGGACTGCCACGTGGCACTACAGAGAGGGAAGACCATCGTGTTCGATGTGTGGCTGTGGCGCATCGTACTGCATCTGCAGCAGCAATTTGAGCAGCAGTTGGCACCACAGGATACAACGAACTGTTACAAACCCCTGACATCAAATACAGCTCTGAGCCAGACGCTCTGTAGTGTGCATTGCACTGATCCCAAAACACCACCGTCTGTGACTTCAGAGTTGTCAAGCAAGAATTCAGTGGTGGGCAGGGTGGAGGTATGTTGTATTTTCTGACGAAAGCTGGTTCTGGCTCGGTGGCAGTCATGGCAGTGTGATGGTTAGAAGGCCAGTTGAGGACCTGCACCCATCCTGTCTGCGTGATAGAGACACTGGACCTATACTTGGAGTTATGATCTAGGGTACGATTTCGTATGACAGCAGGAGCACACTCGAGATTATCCCGTGGAACTCATTCCAAAATTATACGTCAGTCTGGTGATTCGACCTGCTGTGCTGCCATTCATGAACGGAATTGCTAGGAGTCTTTTCCAACAGGATAACGCTCGTCCACATCGCACTGCTGTAACTGCCGACATGTTGCCTTGGCCTGTTCGATCACCAGATACGTCTCCAATCGAGCACATATAGGACAGCATTGGACGACAGCTCCAGCGTCATATGCAAACACCATTAACTATCTCCATACTGACTGACCAAGTGCAACAGATATGCAACTCCAGACAAGGAACTGAAATCCGGTAACTGTACAACACATTAGGGTGTGGCAAATTTCCGCTACCAGTCACAATAAAAGGTTACTTATTAGTCACACGACCGGTTTCGGGCCTGCGCCCATCTTCGGGTGTTTATACATTCATGTACATGTTTATATGCTGGAGAACATTGTATAAATACAAAAAAATTATTTGCTGCTGGCAAAACAGATACAAGTGGTGCAATTTTAAGTGGCAAGGCAGCATTTGTGAAAATATATCTGTACTTACAAAAAGATGAAGCATCATTATTATAGATGCGCTGTGGTGACTGTTTTTCCACTTAGTTACAAACTTATTATCACGTCTATATTTTAGTTTTATAAAGTTGAGCTGCATATTTCACTATCACGATGTGCACTCTGCATGGGGGCTTAATTAAAATAGAATGCAAATAATTTTAATTTTTTGCTTTAGTAGCTGTCTGTCCGATTACGAAGTCTCGTAAACGGTTGGCCCTGACTAGTATTATTACGCTATCTGACTGCATAGAACAACAACAAAGAATGAAATGGAAATTTTCATTAACACAATTAATTAATTAAGTCCCCAGCAACTATAAAACCTACGAAACCAAAGCATAAGTGTAACTGTTCTGTGTGTGGAAGTATGACTCAACGTACGCATCTGGCACGGTTCTTCTTCAACAACACAAGAAATTTTAAATATCATTTATACTGAATTAATTAAAGAAAATAGAAATACAATTGCGCAAGAAAACCAGGATTACACTCTAATACAAGAACACAAGCCAGATGCTTTGTTGACTGAACCTGTAATGAAGCATTATTTACGACATTAAATAATGAAAAATAAATCAAGTTTCGTTACCTTCATATATTGACCAAAATCACTCTAATCATTACAATATATCTCCACACCGACTCGCTATTACCACATCTCAACAAGAACTTTTCAGTATCACATCTCAGCAAGCACTCCCTACTAGCACATCTCAACAAACACTCTCTGCTACGAGTTCTTAACAAGCACTGACTACTACGAGTTCTCAACAACCACTGCCAGTGGAGGCGGCGGAACAATACTCTCTAGCGCGATCTCTGGCGCTGTGGCTCAGTGTAGCCACCTTTCAACTCGTAAAATACACTGTGTTTGCATACAAACATGTGGGGTGTGGTCAAAGAACTTTGACGTGAAAATGATAATAAGTGTGTAACTAAGTGGAAAAATTGTCACGACAGCACAACTACATTAATGATGCTCCATCTTTATGTAAGTACAGATATATTTTCGACAAATGCTGCCTTGACATTTACAATTTTCCCACTTGTATCTGATAATCACCACCAATTAATTTTTTTTTGGTATTTATCCAGTGATCTCCAGCATGTAAAAACGTACATGAATGTATAAACATCTAAAGATGGGCGCAAGCCCGCAATCGGTCGTGTGACAAATAAATAACCTTTTGTTGTGACTGGTAGCGGAAATTTTTCTACACCTTATAATGGAACATTCACAGAGTTCAACAGGTTCAAATGGTTCAAATGGCTCTGAGCACTATGGGACTCAACATCTTAGGTCATAAGTCCCCTAGAACTTAGAACTACTTAAACCTAACTAACCTAAGGACATCACACACACCCATGCTCGAGGCAGGATTCGAACCTGCGACCGTAGCAGTCCCGCGGTTCCGGACTGCAGCGCCAGAACCGCTAGACCACCGCGGCCGGCAGAGTTCAACAGCATCCACTATGGATAAAATTCATCGTACAACACAATGTATGAACGTTTGCATGAATGGAGCATTCTGGCGATTACACCGGTTATTGCTGCACCAGAATTTCTCATTCGCATGCTTCTGTTTTGTGACGTAACTGAAACCCGTGGGTAACTGTTGGGTCTGTAGGAAGAACATGGAATAGTTACGCGGCCAAATATGCTGATCTTCTCCACAAGCACACCAGCAGCGTAAGGTGGCGCGTTATGGTCTTGCAAAATTATTGTCTTCCCAGGGTTACAAAAGTTGTCTAGATACAGGAGGCAGCATTTGTGGTTTGTCAAGGTTGAACAAAATCAATGAGAATGCAACCCTGTGCATCCCAGAAGAGTCTCCACAACTTTTCCAGCAGATGAAACAATCTTAATTGCCTTCTTCTACGGCGAATCCAACTGCTGTCATTCCATACATTGGCGTTCGGTTTCAGAATACTAGACCTAATGATGGAACGAGCTTTCAGCACCTGTCAAAATACTCATGAAAATATCGCCTCTTTCATTTGGAAATCTCTGTAGAACGTTTGGGTGATAATTCGTCTCTGACGTTTGTGGTCTTTGGCCAATAAACTTGGGCCCCAGTGGACTCCAACTTTTCGATAAAATAAGGTTTAAATCAGATTGAACCCTGGACGCCTATAAGCCCAATTAAAGCATCTGCAGTAAGCTTTCGAAAAAGATGGCTATTCGGGGAAAGAATTGGGTTCTGTGACCAAGTCACGGTAGACTGTAGGACAGCAATGAAGCACAGCGATGGGAGAACGTACGTAGTTCTTCACCAAAAAGTAGCTTATCAAATTAGGAAGATTTTACAAAAATATGACATGAGACTGGTTTTTAGAACAAATAAGAAAATATGTCAGGCACTCCAATCTGTAAAGGATAAACGCTCTGCCCTCTCGGCACGTGGGGTATAACGGGTGATTCAGTTAACTGCTCCTATCGTTCCGTTCTATGCAATCTGCACTGCGTCTGTATTCGGAACGGTATCCAGGCAGGCCACAGCCATGTAATTGATGTAAGTCCTTCTCATAAGTTTGGGCGAGTGTTAGCAAACGGAATCATAGTGTTAAAAATACAAGTAACTAGCGATGTAGTCTACATCTACATCTACATCTACATCTACATCTACATCTACATCTACATCCACATCTACATCTACATCCATACTCCGCAAGCCACCTGACGGTGTGTCGTGGAGGATACCTGGAATACCTCTATCGGTTCTCCCTTCTATTCCAGTCTCGTATTATTCTTGGAATGAAAGATTGTGGTTATGCCTCTGTGTGGGCTCTAATCTCTCTGATTTTATCCTCACGGTCTCTTCGCGAGATATAAGTAGGAGGGAGCAATATACTGCTTGACTCCTCGGTGAAGGTATGTTCTCGAAACTTCAACAAAAGCCAGTTCCGAGCTACTGAGCGTCTCTCCTGCAGAGTCTTCCACTGCAGTTTATCTATCATCTCCGTAACGTTTCGCGATTACTAAATGATCCTGTAACGAAGCGCGCTGCTCTCCGTTGGATCTCCTCTATCTCTTCTGTCAACCCTATCTGGTATGGATCCCACACTGGTGAGCAGTATTCAAGCAGTGGGCGAACAAGTGTACTGCAACCCACTTCCCTGGTTTTCGGATTGCATTTCCTTAGGATTCTTCCAATGAATCTCAGTCTGGCATCTGCTTTACCGACGATCAACTTCATGCGATCATTCCATTTTAAATCACTCCTAATGCCTACTCCCAGATAATTTATGGAATTAACTGCTTCCAGCTAAATGATAAAAGATCTTTCTTTCTATGTATTCGCAGCACATTACACTCGTCTACATTGAGATTCAATTGCCATTCCCTGCACTATGCGTCAATTCGCTGCAGATCCTCCGGCATTTCAGTACAATTTTCCATTGTTACAACCTCTCGATACACCACAGCATCATCTGCAAAAAGCCTCAGTGAACTTCCGATGTCATCCACAAGGTCATTTATGTATATTGTGAACAGCAACGGTCCTATGACACTCCCCTGCGGCACACCTGAAATCACTCTTACTTCGGAAGACTTCTCTCCATTGAGAATGACATGCTGCGTTCTAAATGAGCGTTTGGCGTCATTGGCCGGGAGGCTCATTGCGGGGCAGGTCCGGCCGCCTTGGCGCAGGTCTTATTATATTCGATGCCACATTGGACGATCTGCGCTACGGATGGGGATGAAATGATAATAACACAACACCCAGTCCATGAGTGGAGAAAATCCCCGACCCAGCCGGGAATCGAACGCGGACCCGTAGGACGGCAATCCGTCACGCTGACCACTCAGCTATCTGGGCGGATACATGTTTTGGATGTGTCTGTAAGATTATTCCGTTGTTACCTAAATGGTTCAGAAACGTTGCCTCATAAAGTGTGTTTTACCGTAGGAAACAACATCATTAACAGGATATACCAAAATTGGAAGCAGGAAAGTAACAAGTTGCCGTGGCGGTTCGACCACTACAACGCCCTTCTTCGATACTCTTTGTTTCCATCTTTCAAATGTTTTGTCTATGTTCTAACACTGCTGGCGCCCATGCAGACACCTCCAGTGGCACTTGGAAGTCTGTTGTGAATTTCAGTGGCACATTTTCCCTCTATAACAAGGAAATCAATGACAACATGGTGTCGATAAGAAACACTTATGTTGGCCATTTTGGAAGTACCGCCTGTGGCCACGTGATAAATGCTGATGACGCCACAAAATGGCAAGAAGTGGCGTAACTTGTGTAGATTGCGTTCCTGGAGTCGTTTTTGTTGTGTTGTTGCAATTGCAATTTTCACAGAGGATTGCTCACGACTTTCAGTACGGCCCTCGTATACATAAAATTTGGTCGAAATTTCTCCAAACTATCTTGAGATATGTTTCTAGATCACCCAGTTCTTCATCCCAACTTCTACGGGAGGTATTCTTACCCCTCCCAAACCTTAGCAGACGTGCACACCTCTTCTCCACAACTGCAATAGCACGGTGAAATCTCTCGCGATGTTCATCAGAAACTGCTTCGCCATTCTGCAGAACGAAGTGAGCTGAGCTAGAAGGAAGTATGTATTAGCGATATGGTGGAACCAAGGTTTCTGTAACACTGACAATTGTCCTTGCCACAAACTCGTTATAATTTTGTGCTCTCTTATTTACTAGGAAACTGAAACAAACAGTTTCTAACCTTTCCCAGGCAACTTTCTTATCGGCATTTAACATTTCATCAGACCTTCTTCTTTTGCTAAGGCCTGTGTCCCCAATGTTGCGTAGGGTCGGCATGGTTAAGTCAGATTTGGCATGGTTACTTTTAAGGGGTTGCCGCATGCTCTTCCTGCCGCCACCTCAGGACAGAATCAGTGTGCCCTAGCTGTCTGTGTCTAGTGAGGACCAGCCCGGCATTCAACTAGTGGGATGTGGAAAACCGCGTAAAAACCACATGCAGGCTGGCTGGCACACCGGCCCTCGTCATTAATCCGCCGGGCGGATTCGATCCGGGGCCGGCGCGCCTACCCGAGTCCAGGAAGCAGCGCATTAGCGCTCTCGGCTAACCTGGTGGGCCAACATCTCATCAGACCACTCGTGTGTAAACACCTCTCGATGCTGTGGAGCACTGAAGATACCCTCTTTGCCTTAGATTCGCTCAGTATTCAGAGTTCTTCCTGCAAGCGCTTGTAGGTGCCTGCAATGCAATTCATTTTCCTTACAGAATTCTTCGTGCATCACTTTAGGACCAAACATAAGGACAAATTACGCGCACTACCACCGTATTACGAACTGAATAAAGTACTCAACTGGTATTATACATACGTACATTGGTAGCAAACGTTTTCCATATTATTTTATGAATGAAATATTTGCTAAAAAAGAAGAGAGAGAGAGAGAGACATAAGTTTCATTTTTCTTTGTTACATTCGTTATAAGCAAAATGGAACTCATCCCATTTTCACGCAGTTTTCATTTTCACAGTAGCATAGTGTTGTCTGACACTTCTATCTGTTTTCACTATTATTTAAGATGCATGTTGCCTATAAATTCGGAACGCCCTGAGCTTTCAATGCTACTTTTAGTCTTCTGAGGATGGCTCTCACAGATAGGGGTGAAAAATCGCTGAATAGTTTTATTAAGGGATCACTGCCCTCTCAGACTGTAGCTGTAGTTGACACCGACTGTGAAATCCTTCATTGTCTTACCCTCAGACTCTGGCAGAACCACAGGCATAACGTCCAAGGACCATGTAGCCACTCACTGGTTCGCCGTGTTCCCTTGATGTGGCAAAACTTTTCGGCGCATTATAATCCTGGAGAATGGACTGACATTAGGGCGTACGTGTTATTTTCTTAAAGTGATGTCTTCAGCGTATTAGCTTCAGAATAGTTAATTAAACTACATGATTGTGTATGTTTACCTGTCTCGTGTTACCGAGCGAGAGGAGAGAGGACGAGCATCGCATGCTTCCATTATGTAGGGTCTGTATGGTCCGTTTTGCCTAAAGCCAAAATTAAAAATAAATAAATAAAATAAAACAAAGAAAATTGCCCCGGTCGCGAAAACCTCCAAGCAGACGGCTGCATCACTGATAGTTAATTGTTGTACGTTACTAAGGAAAAAAGAAACGTTTTACTCTAACAGTATCGTGTTGTTGTTGTGGTCTTCAGTCCTGAGACTGGTTTGATGCAGCTCTCCATGCTACTCTATCCTGTGCAAGCTTCTTCATCTCCCAGTACCTACTGCAACCTACATCCTTCTGAATCTGCTTAGTGTATGCATCTCTTGGTCTCCCCCTACGATTTTTACCCTCCACGCTGCCCTCCAATACTAAATTGGTGATCCCTTGATGCCTCAGAACATGTCCTACCAACCGATCCCTTCTTCTGGTCAAGTTGTGCCACAAACTCCTCTTCTCCCCAATCCTGTTCAGTACCTCCTCATTAGTTATGTGATCTACCCATCTAATCTTCAGCATTCTTCTGTAGCACCACATTTCGAAAGCTTCTATTCTCTTCTTGTCCAAACTATTTATCGTCCATGTTTCACTTCCATACATGGCTACACTCCATACAAATACTTTCAGAAAAGACTTCCTGACACTTAAATCTATACTCGATGTTAACAAATTTCTCTTCTTCAGAAACGCTTTCCTTGCCATTGCCAGTCTACATTTTATATCCTCTCTACTTCGACCATCATCAGTTATTTTGCTCCCCAAATAGCAAAACTCCTTTACTACTTTAAGTGTCTCATTTCCTAATCTAATACCCTCAACATCACCCGACTTAATTCGACTACATTCCATTATCCTCGTTTTGCTTTTGTTGATGTTCATCTTATATCCTCCCTTCAAGACACCATCCATTCCATTCAACTGCTCTTCCAAGTCCTTTGCTGTCTCTGACAGAATTACAATGTCATCGGCGAACCTCAAAGTTTTTATTTCTTCTCCATGGATTTTAATACCTACTCCGAATTTTTCTTTTGTTTCCTTTACTGCTTGCTCAATATACAGATTGAATAACATCGGGGAGAGGCTACAACCCTGTCTTACTCCCTTCCCAACCACTGCTTCCCTTTCATGTCCCTCGACTCTTATAACTGCCATCTGGTTTCTGTACAAATTGTAAATAGCCTTTCGCTCCCTGTATTTTACCCCTGCCACATTTAGAATTTGAAAGAGAGTATTCCAGTCAACATTGTCAAAAGCTTTCTCTAAGTCTACAAATGCTAGAAACGTAGGTTTGCCTTTCCTTAATCTTTCTTCTAAGATAAGTCGTAAGGTCAGTATTGCCTCACGTGTCCCAGTATTTCTACGGAATCCAAACTGATCTTCCCCGAGGTCGGCTTCTACTAGTTTTTCCATTCGTCTGTAAAGAATTCGTGTTAGTATTTTGCAGCTGTGGCTTATTAAACTGATAGTTCGGTAATTTTCACATCTGTCAACACCTGCTTTCTTTGGTATTGGAATTATTATATTCTTCTTGAAGTCTGAGGGTATTTTGCCTGTTTCATACATCTTGCTCACCAGATGGTAGAGTTTTGTCAGGACTGGCTCTCCCAAGGCCGTCAGTAGTTCCAATGGAATGTTGTCTACTCCCGGGGCCTTGTTTCGACTCAGGTCTTTCAGTGCTCTGTCAAACTCTTCACGCAGTATCGTATCTCCCATTTCATCTTCATCTACATCCTCTTCCATTTCCATAATATTGTCCTCAAGTACATCGCCCTTGTATAGACCCTCTATATACTCCTTCCACCTTTCTGCTTTCCCTTCTTTGCTTAGAACTGGGTTTCCATCTGAGCTCTTGATGTTCATACAAGTGGTTCTCTTATCTCCAAAGGTCTCTTTAATTTTCCTGTAGGCAGTATCTATCTTACCCCTAGTAAGATAAGCCTCTACATCCTTACATTTGTCCTCTAGCCATCCCTGCTTAGCCATTTTGCACTTCCTGTCGATCTCATTTTTGAGACGTTTGTATTCCTTTTTGCCTGCTTCATTTACTGCATTTTTATATTTTCTCCTTTCATCAATTAAATTCAATATTTCTTCTGTTACCCAAGGATTTCTACTAGCCCTCGTCTTTTTACCTACTTGATACTCTGCTGCCTTCACTACTTCATCCCTCAAAGCTACCCATTCTTCTTCTACTGTATTTCTTTCCCCCATTCCTGTCAATTGTTCCCTTATGCTCTCCCTGAAACTCTGTACAACCTCTGGTTCTTTCAGTTTATCCAGGTCCCATCTCCTTAAATTCCCACCTTTTTGCAGTTTCTTCAGTTTTAATCTACAGGTCATAACCAATAGATTGTGGTCAGAGTCCACATCTGCCCCTGGAAATGTCTTACAATTTAAAACCTGGTTCCTAAATCTCTGTCTTACCATTATATAATCAATCTGATACCTTTTAGTATCTCCAGGGTTCTTCCATGTATACAACCTTCTATCATGATTCTTAAACCAAGTGTTAGCTATGATTAAATTGTGCTCTGTGCAAAATTCTACAAGGCGGCTTCCTCTTTCATTTCTTAGCCCCAATCCATATTCACCTACTATGTTTCCTTCTCTCCCTTTTCCTACACTGGAATTCCAGTCACCCATAACTATTAAATTTTCTTCTCCCTTCACAATCTGAATAATTTCTTTTATTTCATCATACATTTCTTCAATTTCTTCGTCATCTGCAGAGCTAGTTGGCATATAAACTTGTACTACTGTAGTAGGTCTGGGCTTCGTATCTATCTTGGCCACAATAATGCGTTCACTAAGCTGTTTGTAGTAGCTTACCCGCGTTCCTATTTTCCTATTCATTATTAAACCTACTCCTGCATTACCCCTATTTGACTTTGTGTTCATAACCCTGTAGTCACCTGACCAGAAGTCTTGTTCCTCCTGCCACCGAACTTCACTAATTCCCACTATATCTAACTTTAACCTATCCATTTCCCTTTTCAAATTTTCTAACCTACCTGCCCGATTAAGGGACCTGACATTCCACGCTCCGATCCGTAGAACGCCAGTTTTCTTTCTCCTGATAACGACATCCTCTTGAGTAGTCCCCGCCCGGAGATCCGAATGGGGGACTATTTTACCTCCGGAATATTTTACCCAAGAGGACGCCATCATCATTTAATCATACAGTAAAGCTGCATGTAAAGCTGCATGTCCTCGGGAAAAATTACGGCTGTAGTTTCCCCTTGCTTTCAGCCGTTCGCAGTACCAGCACAGCAAGGCCGTTTTGGTTATTGTTACAAGGCCAGATCAGTCAATCATCCAGACTGTTGCCCTTGCAGCTACTGAAAAGGCTGCTGCCCCTCTTCAGGAACCACACGTTTGTCTGGCCTCTCAACAGATACCCCTCCGTTGTGGTTGTACCTACGGTACGGCTATCTGTATCGATGAGGCACGCAAGCCTCCCCACCAACGGCAAGGTCCATGGTTCATGGGGGGGAACAGTATCGTATACTCATGATATTAAAAGTGAATCAGTCTACGCACGTCAGCCGATCTGTAAGCGAGCCATTCACAACTTTGAAAGCGTCACTGTTGAATACGGCTGTAAGTTTTATTACTTGCTCTGCGTGATTTACTGTGAAGAATAACATAAACATGTATCTCAACATCTAAATTGGGTCATGCACGAGCGGTTGATGAAAAGCAACGCCTCCACCTTCGTTAATTGTATTTGGATGGGAATAGTTTAATAAATCAAACGCAGAAATAATCCTTAGAATGTGATATTTAATTAGCAATATTCACTTTTCCACGTAATCACCATCACATTTCCGCCAACGATGAACAAGTTTTCTGAAGCCATCACTGAAGATGTCTGTTTCCGCAACCACAGACTCACAGTTCTCTCAGCGTCTTCATCAGAAGCATAATGATGTTCCCGCAGATCGTCTTCCATTATCGGGAACAGATGGAAGTCGGACGGTGCTAAATCTGACTGCATGCGGGATGCCGTACTGTGGTGAGATTCAGTCTCTGAAGTTCTGCTGTGATGCACAGATCTTCCAGTAGCCAAGCAACGCAGTAGTGTGACCCACACGTTCTTGTGAAATGCCGATTGAGCTTGCAATTTCTCTATGAGTGATACGACGATCGTCCTGAATCAAAAAAATGCCTCTGAGCACTATGGGACTTAACTGCTGAGGTCATCAGTCCCCTAGAACTTAGAACTACTTAAACCTAACTAACCTAAGGACAACACACACATCCATGCCCGAGGCAGGATTCGAACATGCGACCCTAGCGATAGCGCGGCTCCAGACTGTAGCGCCTAGAACCGCTCGGCCACTCCCGCCGGCGATCGTCCTGAATCAATCTGTCAACATTTTGTTCGTGAAACTCAGTGGTTGCTGTCACAGGACGTTTAACTCTTTGTTTGTCAAGCAGGTCAGATGTCCCCACCTCAACATCTTTAAACCTACTCGCCAACGACGCACAGTACTCACATCAACACAATCACCATAAACTACTTCCATTCTGTGATGAATCTCCTTTGGGGTGAGACCTTCTGCAGTGACGAATTCAATGACGGCACGTTGCTTAAATCGCACTGGCTGACCGTCTGCGCCGTGTTCCATACTCTACACTGTAACAAAACAACCGTTCAGTGATAAGGCTTCCCGCCAACTGGAGCTGTAGAGAAGAGGCTACGGAAGAAGCCAGTACCTGCCGCATACCAATGCTGCCAACTGTTGAAGAGTTACGAAGGTGGAGGCGTTACTTTTCAGTCAACCCTCGTATGACGAGAGAAAGCTGTGTTGGGAAACTTCAAAATCTTATAGAAAATCATTTGTAACTATTAATGAATATCTCTGAAGACGCACTGTGTTGTTGTTGTTGTGGTCTTCAGTCCTGAGACTGGTTTGATGCAGCTCTCCATGTTACTCTATCCTGTGCAAGCTTCTTCATCTCCCAGTACCTACTGCAACCTACATCCTTCTGAATCTGCTTAGTGTATTCATCTCTTGGTCTCCCTCTACGATTTTTACCCTCCACGCTGCCCTCCAATGCTAAATTTGTGATCCCTTGATGCCTTAAAACATGTCCTACCAACCGATCCCTTCTTCTAGTCAAGTTGTGCCACAAACTTCTCTTCTCCCCAATCCTATTCAATACCTCCTCATTAGTTACGTGATCTACCCACCTTATCTTCAGCATTCTTCTGTAGCACCACATTTCGAAAGCTTCTATTCTCTTCTTGTCCAAACTGGTTATCGTCCATGTTTCACTTCCATACATGGCTACACTCCATACAAATATTTTTAGAAACGACTTCCTGACACTTAAATCAATACTCGATGTTAACAAATTTCTCTTCTTCAGAAACGATTTCCTTGCCATTGCCAGTCTACATTTTATATCCTCTCTACTTCGACCATCATCAGTTATTTTACTCCCTAAATAGCAAAACTCCTTTACTACTTCAAGTGTCTCATTTCCTAATCTAATCCCCTCAGCATCACCCGATTTAATTTGACTACATTCCATTATCCTCGTTTTGCTTTTGTTGATATTCATCTTATATCCTCCTTTCAAGACACTGTCCATTCCATTCAACTGCTCTTCCAAGTCCTTTGCTGTCTCTGACAGAATTACAATGTCATCGGCGAACCTCAAAGTTTTTACTTCTTCTCCATGAATTTTAATACCTACTCCGAATTTTTGTTTCCTTTACTGCTTGCTCAATATACAGATTGAATAACATCGGGGAGAGGCTACAACCCTGTCTCACTCCTTTCTCAACCACTGCTTCCCTTTCATGCCCCTCGACTCTTATAACTGCCATCTGGTTTCTGTACAAATTGTAAATAGCCTTTCGCTCTCTGTATTTTACTCCTGCCACCTTCAGAATTTGAAAGAGAGTATTCCAGTTAACGTTGTCAAAAGCTTTCTCTAATTCTACAAATGCTAGAAATGTAGGTTTGCCTTTTCTTAATCTTTCTTCTAAGATAAGTCGTAAGATTAGTATTGCCTCTCGTGTTCCAACATTTCTACGGAATCCAAACTGGTCTTCCCCGAGGTCCGCTTCTACCAGTTTTTCCATTCGTCTGTAAAGAATTCGCGTTAGTATTTTGCAACTGTGACTTATTAAACTGATAGTTCGGTAATTTTCACATCTGTCAACACCTGCCTTCTTTGGGATTGGAATTATTATATTCTTCTTGAAGTCTGTGGGTATTTCGTCTGTCTCATACATCTTGCTCACCAGATGGTAGAGTTTTGTCATGACTGGCTCTCCCAAGGCCATCAGTAGTTCTAATGGAATGTTGTCTACTCCCGGGGCCTTGTTTCGACTCAGGTCTTTCAGTGCTCTGTCAAACTCTTCACGCAGTATCGTATCTCCCATTTCATCTTCATCTACATCCTCTTCCATTTCCATAATATTGTCCTCAAGTACATCACCCTTGTATAAACCCTCTATATACTCCTTCCACCTTTCTGCCTTCCCTTCTTTGCTTAGAACTGGGTTGCCATCTGAGCTCTTGATATTCATACAAGTGGTTCTCTTCTCTCCAAAGGTCTCTTTAATTTTCCTGTAGGCAGTATCTAACTTACCCCTAGTGAGACAAGCCTCTACATCCTTACATTTGTCCTCTAGCCATCCCTGCTTAGCCATTTTGCACTTTCTGTCGATCTCATTTTTGAGACGTTTGTATTCCCTTTTGCCTGCTTCATTTACTGCATTTTTGTATTTTCTCCTTTCATCAATTAAATTCAATATTTCTTCTGTTACCCAAGGATTTCTATTAGCCCTCGTCTTTTTACCTACTTGATCCTCTGCTGCCTTCACTACTTCATCCCTCAGAGCTACCCATTCTTCTTCTACTGTATTTCTTTCCCCCATTCTTGTCAATTGTTCCCTTATGCTCTCCCTGAAACTCTCTACAACCTCTGGTTCTTTCAGTTTATCCAGGTCCCATCTCCTTAAATTCCCACCTTTTTGCAGTTTCTTCAGTTTCAATCTGCAGTTCATAACCAATAGATTGTGGTCAGAATCCACATCTGCCCCTGGAAATGTCTTACAATTTAAAACCTGGTTCCTAAATCTCTGTCTTACCATTATATAATCTATCTGATACCTATTAGTATCTCCAGGATTCTTCCAGGTATACAACCTTCTTTTATGATTCTTGAACCAAGTGTTAGCTATGATTAAGTTATGCTCTGTGCAAAATTCTACAAGGCGGCTTCCTCTTTCATTTCTTCCCCCCAATCCATATTCACCTACTACGTTTCCTTCTCTCCCTTTTCCTACACTGGAATTCCAGTCACCCATGACTATTAAATTTTCGTCTCCCTTCACTACCTGAATAATTTCTTTTATCTCGTCATACATTTCATCAATTTCTTCATCATCTGCAGAGCTAGTTGGCATATAAACTTGTACTACTGTAGTAGGCATGGGCTTTGTGTCTATCTTGGCCACAATAATGCGTTCACTATGCTGTTTGTAGTAGCTAACCCGCACTCCTATTTTTTTATTCATTATTAAACCTACTCCTGCATTACCTCTATTTGATTTTGTATTTATAACCCTGTAATCACCTGACCAAAAGTCTTGTTCCTCCTGCCACCGAACTTCACTAATTCCCACTATATCTAACTTTAACCTATCCATTTCCATTTTTAAATTTTCTAACCTACCTGCCCGATTAAGGGATCTGACATTCCACGCTCCGATCCGTAGATTGCCAGTTTTCTTTCTCCTGATAACGACGTCCTCTTGAGTAGTCCCCGCCCGGAGATCCGAATGGGGGACTATTTTACCTCCGGAATATTTTACCCAAGAGGACGCCATCATCATTTAATCATACAGTAAAGCTGCATGTAAAGCTGCATGTCCTCGGGAAAAATTACGGCTGTAGTTTCCCCTTGCTTTCAGCCGTTCGCAGTACCAGCACAGCAAGGCCGTTTTGGTTAATGTTACAAGGCCAGATCAGTCAATCATCCAGACTGTTGCCCCTGCAACTACTGAAAAGGCTGCTGCCCCTCTTCAGGAACCACATGTTTGTCTGGCCTCTCAACAGATACCTCTCCGTTGTGGTTGCACCTACGGTACGGCCATCTGTATCGCTGAGGCACGCAAGCCTCCCCACCAACGGCAAGGTCCATGGTTCATGGGGGAAGACGTACTGTGTATGCAGAAGAAAATGAGTGGTCAAATGATTCTGCCAAGATGAAATTAATTTCAGCCTAACACTAGAAGGAAACAATTCAAATATATATTCATTTCTTTCGGTCTTACGATCAAACTCTACAATCTACCTATTAAAATTGAACATTGTGTTTAGGCCGTCAGTCAGCGTCAACTCACGGTGCGAATATTACGCAAACTAAAACCATCGAGCATTTGAAAACGAGAGGAACTTGCGACTTCCAACACACTTTATACATAATTTCAAATGTTTTAGAAACTTTTTCTCTCCCCTAAAAAATAACGCAAGGAAAAAAGTTTATCGCTTACTACATTTTCGTTGTTCCTGCGGTAAAACGTCACCATCAGACATGACCTTTTAATTTTTTACTTCTTCAGAGACAGCAAAGAACTTGGAAGACCAGTTGAACGGAATGGATAGTTTCTTGAAAGGAGGATATAAGATGAACATCAACAAAAGCAAAACGAGGATAATGGAATGTAGTCGAATTAAGTCGTGTGATGCTGAGGGAATTAATTAGGAATTGAGACACTTAAAGTAGTAAAAGAGTTTTCCTATTTGAGTACAAAAAAACTGATGAGGGTCGAAGTAGAGAGGATATAAAATGTAGACTGGCAGTGGCAAGGAAAGCGTTTCTGACGAAAAAAAATTTATTAACATCGAGTATAGATTTAAGTGTCAGGAAGTCGTTTCTGAAAGTATTTGTATGGAGTGTAGCCATGTATGGAAGTGAAACATGGACGATAAATAGTTTGGACAAGAAGAGGATTCCGAGATGTGGTGCTACAGAAGAATGCTGAAGATTAGATGGGTAGATTACATAACTAATGAGGAGGTATTGAATAGAATTGGGGAGAAGAGAAGTTTGTGGCACAACTTGACTAGAAGGAGGGATCGGTTGGTAGGACATATTCTGAGGCATCAAGGGATCACCAATTTAGTATTGGAGGGCAGAGTGGAGGGTAAAAATCGTAGAGGGAGACCATGAAATGAATACACTAAGCAGATTCAGAATGATGTAGGCTGCAGTAGGTACTGGGAGATGAAGAAGCTTGCACAGGAAGAGTAGCATGGAGAGCTGCGTCAAACCAGTCTCAGGACTGAAGACCACAACAACTGCTGACTCCATTGGCAACACATTTTGCAGACGGTATCCACACCATATACTACGGAATGTACATACAAAATTATGCCATTGTACGACACATAGTCCAAGAGTATGACGTCATCAACAATGTTAAGCGTTTTAGACATATTAGTTTTATGTTCGCTTCTTTAATGGATTGTGGTACAGAGAGGGCAGGCGCGGACTTGTTACTGGCCAGTATTAAAAGTTACATATGTCAAAATTTCATTGATATCCCGTCAGCTGAAATATATGATCTATGTAACATCTTTATAGCAGTAAAGTCACAGAGTCAATAAAGGTTTCTATAACTACAGTAAACTGATACAGCGAATGGAATATCTTCATATGAGTGAAGTCCGAGAGTCTATAAAGGTTTCCACAGCTACAGTAAACTGGTACGCCCGCATCTCGTGGTCGTGCGGTAGCGTTCTCGCTTCCCACGCCCGGGTTCCCGGGTTCGATTCCCGGCGGGGTCAGGGATTTTCTCCGCCTCGTGATGGCTGGGTGTTGTGTGCTGTCCTTAGGTTAGTTAGGTTTAAGTAGTTCTAAGTTCTAGGGGACTTATGACCACAGCAGTTGAGTCCCATAGTGCTCAGAGCCATTTGAACCATTTAGTAAACTGGTACGACAAAGGAACTGTTTTCAACGACATGAAGTTTTGTCCTCCCACAGTTTAAATCTACGTGAGTTCCCCTAGAAGTTTCTGCTTTTCACAGATGGTGAATAATACGAGGTTAAGTCAATTATTATCCGCAATTTAGTTATATTTTTTTTTATTTTGGTAGTACTGTTATTTTACGTTGAAGACGATTGCTTTTTTATTTGTTGCTATATCTTTGCAATTTTCAAGGTGCTAGGTTAGTTTCGTTATCGCTGCCGTGCTGTTAATCATGGCTGCTCCGCTGTCTGTTTACACCGAAGAAGAGCAACGTTCAGTGATCCGTTTTTTGTGGTAGGAAGACATACCAGAGGCCGAAATTCATCGAAGACTTTCAGTACAGTACGGGAACAGTGTTTTGCCACAACGGAGTGTCTACGAATGGACTGAAAAATTCCGGAATGGTGGCGCAAGTGTTACGCACGATGAAGGAGCCGGACGACCGTTTACCGCCACAAATGAAGAAACCACTGAGCGTTCACGTGAAATGATTCTCTTAGAGAGACGATTAACTATTTGAAGAAGTGGCACACCGACTGCAAATTAGTCACGGTTCTGCCTACGAAATCATCCACAACAGACTTGGGTTTCATAAAGTTAGTGCAAGATCGGTCCCAAAACAACCCACACAGTTGCATAAACAAATGCGCTTGGACATCTGCAAAAAACATTTGGATCGATATGGTAAAGAATGGGATAACTTCTTAGACAGGATCATTAGTGTTGACGAAACATGGATCCATCATTACGAGTCGGAGAGTAAATGGCAGAGTATGGAATGGAAACATCCAAATTCGCCTTACAAGAAAAAGTTCAAGACCCAACCGTCCGCAGGAAAACTGTTGCTTACGGTTTTTTGGGACGCTCAAGGTCCAGTACTGGAACATTATGGGGCAAGTGTCACAACAATAAACAGTGTACGTTACAGTGAGGTGCTTACTGCCAGGCTAAAGCCTGCAATTCGAAGCAAACGCCGAGGATTGCTGTCAAAAGGTGTTGTGTTGTTGCACGACAATGCCCGTCAGCATACAGCTGCCCACACTGCTCAAACGCTTCAGAAACTCAAATTTGAAGTACTGGATCATCCTCCATATAGTCCCGATCTTGCCTTTCTATCACTTGTTTGGTCCACTCAAATAGGCATTAAGGAGCCGTCGATTTGCCTCGGACGAAGCAGTGAAAGAAGCGGTGCATTCCCGGCTCGCAGCTCATATAACGATGGACCTAGTGCGTTGAAACGCAAGGAGACTATGTCGAAAAATAATTTTCTTGTAAGTTTCCTATTTGATTAGAATAAAATTTTCTAACTACTTTGCGGATAATAATTGACTTGCCCTCGTACTTAGCTGCGGCCGTATACAAGAACTCATTCCGTAGTCTCGTCGAAAGTCTGTTGCATTCAGCACGAGGGAATTCATTTTTATACGCTGAAATGAGGTAGTCCAGCAATGAAACTACTGCACATAGTGTGAACACCGATTTGTACTCAAATATTGGATTTCATTGCAGTCATGTCTTGTAGTTTCTGGCCTGTAATCACTGCAGTCAATTTGGAACTGTTGTTAAAATTTGATTTCATTTCCTACCGCGTAATTGCCAAATATGTATGGTAATTTGATATGCATCCCAAAATCTATCCACCCTCTCTCTGCCCTTTTCCACCTCTCCTCTCTATTTTCTCATATTTTCTTCCTCCTCATCCCCACTCTCAGCATATCATCTCTGTGTCAATCTCCTTCTTCCCGATTTCTATGTCTATTTGCGCGTGTAGTAAATCCAACAATACTTCAACAATTGCAGTGTCGCAACTTTGTCGTAGCTTAGGGCTGTAGCAATCTGAAAGAGAGAAAAGTCGACACGAAGTGTTTCAGATGGTGCCGATTTTAACTATCAGTACTTGCGGTTATCGCGCATTTACCATACCTAATCTGGTGGGGGCCCATGTGATACTAATTTATGTAGGTTACCAGTTAATAACAAGGCTCCCGTGCGGAGCCACACAATAACATTCTTGGCATTCTAGTAAAAATGTTGCACGTCCACCGTTACTTAAAAACTTTATAGCTTACGGCCTTCCGAATGTTCACTAGGGTATCGAGTGAAATTTTGAATAAATCGGTCACGAACTTTTCGAGATTTTTGGTAACGTTTCCCCTTTATATATTAGGAATATGTGTATACAGGGTGTTTCAGAAGTGATGGTCAATATTCAGAGATATGACAGGAATGATCATTCTAAACAAAAATGTCTAATAAACATGGGCTCCAAAACGCATATCTTAAGAGCTATGAGCAATTCTTTATCTTCGATACTGCGAGACAAATCTCTTCTATTGCAGGCTCTTTGCTTTCCGTATTTTGAGAAATGGTAGTATGGACCAAAACAAGAACAAAATGTCCAATAAACATGTGCTCTAAAATACGTGCCTTAAGAACTATGAGCATTTGTTCATCTTCTCTACTTTGAAACACAACTCTTCTAATGCAAAAGTGGTCGTAACTTATACCATGACTTCCTAAAATATGGAAGGCAAAGGGCTTGCAGTAGAAGAGATTTGCTTCACAGTATTGAAGATTAAGAATTACTCATAGCTTTTAAGGTATTCGTTTTGGAGCCCATATTTACTACACATTTTTGTTTTGAATGATCGTTCCAGACATATCCCTGAATATTGACCATCACTTCTGAAACACCCTGTATATATATATATATATATATATATATATATATATATATATATATATATATATAATGTATTAAAATATGTAGCATATATATAACCTATGCCCGTCCGAATATTTATTAGACTATCACGTAAAGATTTGGCGTAATCGGTCCAAAACTTTTAGAGTTATTTGGTAACTACGTCAAACAATGACTTGCCTTTATACAGTATAGTAGTATTAGCTTAGCGCTCGCTGCTTCGCTCGTATCTGTGTGGTAATTACGTCAAAAATAATTCTATAAGCATATATTAGGCCTACTGAAAAATTAATGTACTGATCAGGCGTTTCCTTTTCTATGCAATTCTGGAAAAATCGGTTTGTCGTGGTGACTGTTAAATAGCCTTCTTTGATTTAGTTCACAAATTGCGACACCTTCTAATCTTTTCGAGCTAATTAGGGCTTCTAAACTATGACCTTTGCAGAACGTTCTTCTGACCAAACGGCGATTCTGGAAGTTGGTAGTTCAAGGTTTTTGTTAAACATACCTTTTGCGTTCTTGTGATGATATTTTCACAGAAACTTTCATCCCCTAACACACGTTTCTTTATATCTAAGAGAAATTTCATGGATTTAGCTCTTTCTTAATGTAACAAAATACTTTCTTAAAAATTTTTATTCCTTGTTTCACCCCCATGTGGGCTGATTTTATAAAAACTGTGAAGCACGTATTTTTTTATTGCTGACAGTGATGCCAAATAAGAAGTTTCAAAGACTTAGCTCTGAGAAGGCTTTCATGATGAATAGTTTCATAAGAATTTTTGCCCTCTATTTCACTCCTTTGGAGGGCTGAATTCAAAAAATCACTTAAAGGTGTATATTTTCGTTTCTGACCGAAAACACAAAGATTGATGTTGCTCTAAAAACACTTTAGTAATTTTTAAATAATGATTGACTTTCAAAAAACTTACGTCCACCATTGCCAAAAACGCTGAAACACTGATTTTTTTATTTCTGACTGAGAAAGCAAATAACAATTTTCGTAGTCCTAGCTTCAATATCGTCTTAATAGCAACATATTTTCAAAAAGCTCTCATCCAATATTTCGCCTTCTTAGGGATGGAATTAAAAAAAAAAATTCCTTCTCAAACGACGCCTGCAGTATAAGATCAATACCCTCTGCAAATTTCATGTTTCTATGCTTGGCGGTTCGGGGTGGGCGTTGCTGAGTCAGTGAGTGAGTCAATCAATTGGGGCATTGCCTTGAGGAGACGCAAGCAGTGAGATAACGAGACTATGAAGGAGCGTATTAAGGCAGTGAGGGAGAAAACAATGGGATAAAATATGCAAGTAAATCATTTAAAATGTCACGAGCAACGTTGAAAGGAGGAAAAAGAATCTTTGGTAAGGAAAGTAAGAAATCATCAACTGCCCATGGGAGACCTAAGAAAATAAATGCAGTCACGAGGAACTCTCTGACTCGAGTGGAAGTTTAGTGCTGACGTCACATGTTTGTCGCCTGTATTAATAAAGGAGAAAGTGATGCGGGTGAAACGGAACTGCCTGTATGACCCTTATTCATCTGATAATCACGGAGAGAAAACGATGCGTTGCACCGAATGCTGGGTTTGATATCACGGAACATGCTCTCCAGCTAAACAGGCATAAAAATTCACATGTGTGTAGAATGCTGAAAATAACTTTTCAGTCATGACCTTCGAGTGATTAGTGGTAGTGGAAGTGGGCCGGCCGGGGTGGCCGAGCGGTTCTATGCGCTACAGTCTGGAACCGCGCGGCCGCTACGGTCGCAGGTTCGAATCCTGCCTCGGGCATGGATGTGTGTGATGTCCTAAGGTTAGTTAGGTTTAAGTAGTTCTAAGTTCTAGGGTTCAAATGGCTCTGAGCACTATGGGACTTAACTTCTGAGGTCATCAGTCCCCTAGAACTTCGACCGGCTAAGTTCTAGGGGACAGATGACCTCAGAAGTTAAATCCCATAGTGCTCAGAGCCATTTGAACCAATAGTGGAAGTGGTTGGCAGTGCTGTTTTTTCTGGGGGAACGCTGGAGGATGCGTACCCCTAAACTTTTTCGTCGACAAAGTAATTTTTTTACGATGTTGAGAAGTTGGAAGAGTGCCAATGATTTATTTCACAGACGTAAATGTTTTATTTCATTTCTTCGTGTTGGTAATTGCAATACGAACGATTCCAGTGCAGTTTTTTGGTGGGAAAGTTGATGTCATTGACTGTTTCAAGCATTTCGAAGCTGCAGCAACCGTTCTCGACATCTCAATCGCTGGCAGCCAGTTCGACAACCATGTAGTGCCTTCGCCCGCTAATAGTGGGCGATGGTAGTGCTAAACGGCTATGCGTACGCTCAAATCGCGTGCTTCATTTGAGGTGATGTAAACTGAAGTTTTCGATACCACTTTTTCTTGTATGTTTGTGATTCTCGGTATCGCCTGCTTCATTTGAGCTGTAAAGTCAACTGAAGAGTCGGATACCATTTTTTATTTTTTTTTATTTATTTATTATTATTTTTTTTTTGTACTTCGACATGTTGATGACGTCATGGCTAAAAGCAGACGGGTGATATCCCATGCTTCAGTTATAACTAATTTTCGCTGCATTATATCCCGTGTCGGAGTACCCGCAAACTTTTTTTTCAGAAAAAAAACCACTGTTGATTGGTAATGTTAGAATGGAAAAGTTCATTGAAATTAATTGTAATTTTGACAGTTTTGTAGGGTTGAAATTAGGAACACTTCTCTTGTATTTCTGTTAATGTTTATGTCAGGTACTGACAATAATGTGTTACAATAATGTAATTGAAAATAGCCTACAAGTGGAGAATAAATTCAGGAAGATGTATACCAATTTGTAGGTTTGTCCAAAACCTTTCAGGGCATATACGGGTCTTATTTTATGAAGATGACATAATTTGAGCCTCCTACCATGTAGTTGACTGGAATACTCTGTTTCAAATTCTGAAGGTGGCAGGGGTAAAATACAGGGAGCGAAAGGCTATTTACAATTTGTACGGAAACCAGATGACAGTTATAAGAGTCGAGGAGCATGAAAGGGAAGCAGTAGTTGGGGAGGGAATGAGACAGGGTTGTATCCTATCCCCGATGTTACTCAATCTGTATATTGAGCAAGCAGTAACTGAAACAAAAGAAAAATTTGGAGTAGGAATTAAAATCCATGGTGAAGAAATAAAAAGTTTGAGGTTCGCCGATGACATTGTAATTCTCTCAGAGACATCAAAGGACCTGGAAGAGCAACTGAACCGAATGGACAGTGTCTTGAATGGAGGATATAAGGTAAACATCAACAAAAGCAAAGCGAGGATGATGGAATTTTGTCGAATTAAATCGGGTGATGCTGCGGGGATTAGATTAGGAAATGAGATACTTAAAGTAGTAAAGGAGTTTTGCTATTTGGGGAGCAAAATAACTGATGATGGTCGAAGTAGAGAGGATATAAAATGTAGACTGGCAATGGGAAGGAAAGCGTTTCTGAAGAAGAGAAACTTGTTAACATCGGGTATAGATTTAAGTGTCAGGAAATCGTTTCTTAAAGTATTTGTATGGAGTGTAGCCATGTATGGAAGTGAAACATAGACGATAAATAGTTTGGACAAGAAGAGGATAGAAGCTTTCGAAATGTGGTGCTACAGAAGAATGCTGAAGATTAGATGGGTGGATGACATAACAATAGAGGAGGTATTGAATAGAATTGGAGAGAAGAGAAATTTGTGGCACAACTTGACTAAAAGACGGGATCGGTTGGTAGGACATGTTCTGAGGCATCAAGGGATCACAAATTTAGTATTGGAGGGCAGCGTGGAGGGTAAAAATCGTAGAGGGAGACGAAGAGATGAGTACACTAAACAGATTCAGAAGGATGTAGGTTGCAGAAGGTACTGGGAGATGAAGAAGCTTGCACAGGATAGAGTAGCATGGAGAGCTGCAGCAATCCAGTCTCTGGACTGAAGACCACAACATAACAACCAAGTAGTTCACAGAAATAATTGTGACAGACGTCTAGAGTATAGAAATAGTCTCCAAATAGGGACCTCTGTAACCTAAGGCATTGAATAGACCACTGAAGAGCGTAAAACAGTACACTGGACAGGAATGGTGGGATGATTTCAGGTGAGCCACGTGGTAGGTGACTATCTCCCTCTCTCTCTCTCTCTCTCTCTCTCTCTCTCTCTCTCTCTCTCCGTGTTTGTTTATTTTGCCGGCGCAATATCGCATTTCACTACACGCGGTGCGGGGCGTAATTTTAATGACATCATCGCGTTGTGTGTGCCAGGAAATCGTCCTCGCGCATATGTGTGAGTGTGTGTGTGTGTGTGAACACACACGTGGTGACAAGCGTTGTTTTCCCCGCCCGTTGGCAGGGATAGAGAGGAACAGCTTAAGACGTCGGTAGTGGGTGGACGCTGTAAGGGACCACCAGGCCGGAAGAAGGGGGGCGTTGGGGGCGGAGAGGGGAGAGTAGGCAGTATACGGGGTAGGGGGAGGGGGGGAGAGCAAAGAAGGGGGCACTCTCGGATTAAAAAGCGAAGAAACAAAAGACGGACGCAGAGCGCTGCCGCCTTGCGTGCGTATGCGTGTGTGTGTGTGTGTGTGTGTGTGTGTGTGTGTGTGTGTGTCGTGGCTTGCGGACGCGCTTGGGTTCCGCTTTTCATGAACGCAGCGGGCCTAGGAAATTGTTTAAATTTTTAATCAGGCGAGATTCGCCCGCTCTCGGCAGCTGTCGTAAGGGAGAGGGGGGTGGTGGGGGAGAGAGAGGAGTAGGGGGTGGGGGAGGAAACGAGAAACGGCCGAAATTATGAAAGCGCCCGCAAGAAGCCCTCCGCCATAATCCGGGGCCCCATTTTCGCCACCGTGGATATCACCCGGCCGGCAGTGCCCGGCACTCCGGCGTCGCTTTCGCCTCGCAGCTAGGACACCATTTAGCGCGATTATTCGCGGGTTCTCTTAAGCGTATAATGGCGTGATTAATCTTTCCTTCCCATTTCTTTCTTCCTATTTTTTTTATTTTTCTATTTTTTTTCCCTCCGCCCAAGTCACGGTCCGGCCGACTTAATCAACAGATATTGCTCGCGTCGGGGAATAATGGGACCATTGTCCGGCGGAAACCACAGCCTAAGGGAACATCTCGCTCTTCTCCATTACTTCATTTCCCGGCTTAATCTGTAGAGCTTCCGAGTCAGAGCTCGACACCGAATTTTCCTTCACAACCTGGACAATGTCTGAAAACTGCTACATAATTCTACGGGGAGAGAAAGGTTATCGCCGGCCGCGGTGGTCTCGCGGTTCTAGGCGCGCAGTCCGGAACCGTGCGACTGCTACGGTCGCAGGTTCGAATCCTGCCTCGGGCATGGATGTGTGTGATGGCCTTAGGTTAGTTAGGTTTAAGTAGTTCTAAGTTCTAGGGGACTGATGACCTCAGCAGTTGAGTCCCATGGTGCTCAGAGCCATTTTTGAAAGGTTATCGGGAACTTGTACAGAATACAAACTGCCCTTCTACGAGTACAAGGGCATAAATGGGAGGGAGGTGTTGAGAATGAAGTGAGGTGAATTGCCTCCACGGTATTCAATCTGTACATTCATCAGGCAGTAAAGGAGGCTGCGGAGAAATTTGCAAAAGACAATGAAGTTCAGAGATAAGAAAGAAAAACTTTAAGGAGTGGCATTGTTACACCGCGTGATCAAAAAGTCAGTATAAATTTGAAAACATAATAAACAACGGAATAATGTAGATAGAGAGGTAAAAATTGACACACATGCTTGGAATGACATGGGGTTTTATTAGAAAAAAAAACACCCAATATTGCTAGACGCGTGAAAGATCTCTTGCGCGCGTCGTTTGGTGATGATCGTGTGCTCAGCCGCCACTTTCGTCATGCTTGGCCTCCCACGTACCCAGACCTCAGTCCGTGCGATTATTGGCTTTGGGGTTACCTGAAGTCGCAAGTGTATCGTGATCGACCGACAACTCTACGGATGCGGAAAGACAAAATCTGACGCCAATGCCTCACCATAACTCCCGTAATGCTTTACAGTGCTGTTCACAACATCATTCCTCGACTACAGCTATTGTTGAGGAACGTTGGTGGACATATTGAGCATTTCCTGTAAAGAACATCATCTTTGCTTTGTCTTACTTTGTTATGCTAATTATTGCTATTCCGATCAGATGGAGCGCCATCTTTCGGACATTTTTTGAATGTTTGTATTTTTTTGGTTCTAATAAAACCCTATGTCATTCCAAGCATGTGTGTCAATTTGTACCTCTCTATCTACATTATTCCGTGATTATTCAGTTTTCAAATTTATTCTCACTTTTTGATCACCCGGTATATCACCTCGTGCTACACCAGCATTTGCTACGCCTCCACCCCTGTGTTCATCATAACGAAGAAGAAAAAGGACTCATGCAGTCTTCTTAGGATCATTATCAAATGGCTCTGAGCACTATGGAACTTAACATCTGTGGTCATCAGTCCCCTAGAACTTAGAACTACTTACACCTAACTAACCTAAGGACATCACACACATCCATGCCCGAGGTAAGATTCTAACCTGCGACCGTAGCAACAGCCAATCACCTGACCACGTTCGAAGTCCGTGAGTTCCGCGGTGGGCCGTATTCTGCTCTCTCACGATGTCTAAGTACTTCTGAGGTCGCTGATATGGAGTACTTGGCAGTAGGTGGCAGCAGAATGCACCTGATATGAGAAACGTATAATTTTGGGGGTGTCTGGAAACTTCTGATCACATTGTGTATGTATCTATACGCAATACCTTCGAAGAATAGCTGCAGTGAATATCGTTACGAAAATTCGGACACTACGATAATTTTAGTTTATAGCATTACAACTTTAACCTTAACAAAACAAAAACAAGAAATATAATCAAGTGTTAGGTAAAGTTGCATGTCTCGTAAATAACAGCTTAAACTTTATTAATATAACTTACAAAAGTTCTTAATACAATTTAAATAAAACTCAGCCCTATTTTCACGTTAAATCAAATGGCTCTAAGGACTATGGGACTTAACATCTGTGGTCATCAGTCCCCTAGAACTTAAAACTACTTAAACCTAACTAACCTAACGACATCACACACATCCATGCCCGAGGCAGGATTCGAACCTGCGACCGTAGCGGTCACGCGGTTCCAGACTGAAGCGCCTAGAACCGCACGGCCACACCGGCCGGCGGATCATTATCGCTGTGACGTCAATAAGCATCCTATACTACGACTATTCGCTGTTTCTTCTAATCGTACAGTGGCATTTTTAATGTTTTCCTTTCTTTCTGTTTTTATTTTGTCTCTACCCAACCTCTTTCGCTGGGTTCCGATCGGCATAAACAACAGAGACCGCTCGCGTGAGGCATAATGTGGTGTTTGTCTGTCTAAAACGACAGCCTCGCTGTTTTCCGTTTCTTCATTTCTCGGCATAATCCGTGGATTCCCGCTTTGAAGCCGGACGTCGAATTTTGCTTCAGAATGCCAGTGCTTGAAAACTGCCACGTAATTACTGAGGGAACGAAAGGTTATCTGCAACTTGTGCAGAAAATTGCCTACAGTTGCGTGAGTGCAGGTGTATAAATGGGAAGCAGTATTTCTGAATTTTCCCCATGATATTCAGTCTGTGCACGCAGTGAAAGAGTGAATTTGAGTACATAATTCGTATAACTTTGTAAGAGGTCCGAGCAGATGTAATTTCGATGTATTGCTCATGCGCTGCCTGCGATATGCAAGGTATAGGAGAATCTCTGACCAGAGAGCAGTTTTGACTGCAGTAGGAACTGTGTAGCTGTAGCAGTAAGTTGTTGCTACTCTGGCGTCTGCTCTGGTCTGGTCTGGTGTATCGTGTTGGCTGGCCCGGTCGCGGTGCAGCGATGTCGGAGCCTGAGTATTATTGTATAAGGTAAAAAGCAGCCTCGCGCATATGTAGTAATGTTATCTCAAGTCCCATGTAAATGTTTTAAAAAATGTCCTAACAATAATCTTTTTCATATAAAGTAATTTTTTTACAAGCATTCATTTCAATTTAAAGAATTTCTAATTTCTCCAATCCATGATCATCCCGATTATTGCAAAAGAAAAATCAGTTGTTTCCCTTTCATAAATGACAGATCTATGGGCCAGCATTGCACAGGGCTGTGCCAGAAAAATTTATTGTAAGAGCAGATATATATGCGTTATCCGGCGACTTCATTGAGGTAAGAATTTTTCTCTTTTTATTCAGAATGATCTTTCAGGGCCATGACGCAGCACTGCTGTCGTCCAAAATTTACCAGGTTAAATTCACAGTGAATTATTGAAAAGTCATAAGTGAGTGACAATTTATTTGAGAGGTTAGTTACATTGTTTTATTACCAGGTTACTGAATTTTTTTTTTTTTTTTGGGACGTTACACTGAATGTGAACGACATAATTATATTTTACTGTTGAGAGGTTTAGCAATTTTTCTGTTTTGAGGTTACACTGAATGTGAATGAATTTTGTGGGGAGGTTACAACTTCAGCGAAAATCTCCTGGAAGTATTTCCCTTTTTTCTCATAACTCTGCCCCTTGAAAGGACCGTAACGCGATCTGACCCCTACCTGATTCGTAGACTCACCAGTAGGAAAGACCCTCATAGCTCGACGAGTAATTTAAGGAGAGCTTGAACATATAGCATGGGCAATGCAGCCGTATAATCAACTCACTTAGCTTCCTGATATGATCTGCAAGTAGCATATTTGTACCCTTTCTTATAGAAACAATATGTACTATGACCAAGTTAAACCTCGCTTTGTATGGTTTGACATTTGTTCACAATGGACACGAATCACAGTACCACTCCGAACAACACAGACGATAAGCAGGATTTGTCGATGTGCTCAGCAACACAAACCTGCCTTATAGCTGCTATGGAATGCAGGCGAAAATTTCAAAAAACTCCTGCTGGTTGCAGCTTGTCTGGAAAACGATTCTGCTGAAGCCAGAATGTGTCTACTACTACTTGTATATTCTGCTCCCGCCAGCTGCCGACTTACGAACACAGGAGCTCACTGAAACATCCCGGGGAAATGTCTAAATTTTCAGAAATGACAGTGGGCTCGAAATAATTAAAAAGAAACCTAGAATAATTTATTATTATTGTTTAGTAAACAAGAGACTGACTGTTGTAGCAAGGTTACATTTGTCCTCTAACTGCCCACACGGAGAACAAATCCACCAAGCAAGTGAATTAGCACAAAAAGGAAAATCCCATAGTGATAGTGAATAAATGCGGTAGCAGCATGTCTCAAGGGTGAATAAATGAAATACTGATATTTATCGTTCAACATGCAACAAGCCCGTCGCTTTCAACAACAGATTTTGCCTTGTTCAAAAACACGGTACATCTGCAAACCTGAAAACTCTGTGAATGAAATGTTAATACCAAGGCGCGTATGCATATCACGATGTCACTGTAATCTTCTGTGTGTTGTAACACAGAAAATGGCCGTCCAAATGAAACATCAAACAAAATCATCCAAATAACGGGGGCGGCGCTACCTCGTAATACGTTTAGCCCCAGCGCCCCAGAAACACAAAGTGTGATTTGCCTGCCGTCTACTCGGGCACTCTGTTGAAACTATACGGCACGGACACTGGATTTGTGAGGTGCAGTAACTTTAATGTAACTTTAATGTCCGGACACTGAGTTTTGCTATGTAGCATCAGAACTTTATTCCTAATAAAACAAAAATAAAAATTAAGTTTTGTATTAACAAACAACCTGTATAAACCATTGTGTAACTGACAAGAGTGGTCCAGTGAAGGTCATAAAATAAAAATAAATAAAGTAAAAAAAAAATAACACTGAACAATAAATTTGAAGTGAAAGTCTGTAAATTGCATGATTTTGAGTTAATTATGTTTATTTCGGTATAAAATGATAAAATATCATCATCTTCATAAATATTTTGCTCTAGTTTTTAAAAAAATGTATTCTACATTTTTATATAAATAACTCACCTAAATATGTAACATGTTCCAAGATTCAGTGTAACAAACTTTAAGTGAATAATTACTTGCATTATGTTATGTGTTATGCATTGATAAATTTCAGTGCCATTCTAGAAGTACAAAAGTAAAATATTAAGAAAAAATGAAGACAATATTACATGAATGAAAATACTTTGTAAGTCTACTTTGTACCACAACTATGTAAAGCACAAAAGCAAATATATAAATTAACTGGCCACAAATGTATATAAAGGATTACAAATGTTAAATGTCCATATGTACAGTATATACAATTACACATTTTGTTCAGAGATAACTTCAGAAGATGACCGTTTTCGCTTGGCTTGACCTTTATACACATACTCGGGAACATCCCTTATGACAGTCCAGCAGTAATCTGCTAAAATAGTAGGGCACCACATTTCGGAATACCTCTTCATGTTCATCACTTACTGCACCACAATCTTTGGGGAAGAAGTCAAGATGACTATGCGGGATATCCATTTTCAATGACATGTTGCAACCACGTTTTTAATAAGACGTGTTATCTACAATCTCCTTGTAATTTATTGTTCTTTGTTCCCTAAGAACTGTAAACAGACTGTCTTAAAACATTCTCATGCATGCTTCTTGTGGTGTCACCGCCAGACACCACACTTGCTAGGTGGTAGCCTTTAAATCGGCCACGGTCCGTTAGTATACGTCGGACCCGCGTGTCGCCACTATCAGTGATTGCAGACCGAGCGCCGCCACACGGCAGGTCTGGTCTAGAGAGACTCCCTAGCACTCGCCCCAGTTGTACAGCCGACTTTGCTAGGGATGGTTCACTACTGCCAACATGCTCTCATTTGCAGAGACGACAGTTTAGCATAGCCTTCAGCTACGTCATTTGCTACGACCTTGCAAGGCGCCATATTCAGTTACTATAATTACTTCAAGAATGTATTCTGAACAGATAATATCGTGAATCATGTACCGTCAAGAGCGACGTCCATTATTAATGGATTAAAGTTAAGTATGAAACTAATTACGTCCGCTTTCTGAATTCTCATTTCTTGTCATTCCAGACCTCACGTCAGTATAGTTCTTCCCTCCTCACGCCAGCCTGCGTGAGCTAAAACGCGTGCATTTCGGCCTCCACTCGTAACACTGTGTTGGCTCTTCTGCTAACACAAAACTTCTCATCACCTTGTATGATTCCATTAAAAGTATGGTCTCCAAAAAGCTCTCGAATCTGTGGGCCTACAAAGATGCCCTCCTTTACTTTGGCATCAAGTAAGGGAATTTTTGCCTTAAGTACTTAAACGTATCACCATCTTTGTTCATTCTCTTAACAAAGTTTTTTTATGAGATCCAACTTGATGTGCAAGGGCGGCAGCAGAAAGTTTTTAGGGTCTACTAGAGGTTCACTCTTACTGTTCTTTACACCTGGTTGAAGAGATTTCCTGGTGGGCCATTCGTGTTTACTGTAATGACATGCACGAGCTCGGCTGTCCCATTGACAGAAAAGCAGCAGTATTTAGTATACCCTAACTGCATACCTCATAGGAGTCCAACCACTTTCAAGTCACCACAAATCTGATACTGAGAGTCATTATACTTGATGGCTTCTAGTAAAGTTTCATGTTTTGTTATGACTCCAAAATTTGGCACACAAGTAAGACCAGGGACAATAATATAATCCATTGTTACCAGGTATTTTTGACAAACCATTATAATATTTGATTTTAAACTTAAAACAAAAATCTGTGTATAATTATCTCATTGTAATAAAACAGTGTAAAATGGAGACTAGAGCTAATATTGAATTGTCTTTGTGATATTCGCGATCAGCACATTGGAACTGATAGGAATTGGCTATTTTCATTCGATTTACATTTTCATTGTTGCACAGTGTAATTGAGGTGGATGTTCAGTAAATAATAGTACGAACATTTTGTACACTACTGTACTTATTACAGTCGTTAAATAACACAATTTAAATAAAACAGTTCGATTTCCACGTTACTTTAATATTGGGACAGTTGGCAGTGTAGCACTTATTGGATCGTTCACGATAAGTTACTGTATATATTCTGAGTTAGAAGACAACGTTTATTTTCAAGCGCGGGCCAGTGTCTAGACAGGTAAAATACCATGCAAAACTAATATCAGTTTTGATATATGAAATGAAATGTCGTGTAGCTAGGACCTCCGGTCGGGTAGACCTGTCGCCTGGTGCATGTCTTTTCAGTTGACACTACTTCGGCGAGTGCCTCGCCTATGGGGATGGCATGATGATGAAGACGACACAAACACCCAGTCCCTGAGTGGAGAAAAATCCCCAACCCAGCTGGGAATCGAACCCGGACCCCCTTTCTCGGCAATCTGCCGCGCTGACCATCTTTTCTTTTCTCCCCACATCGTGTATCATACCCAATATCCTTTTTTGTTTTTTTATTTTTATTTTGTTTTTACTTGTTTAGATCACATAGGACGCCCTCCAGACGAAAAAATAATGATGTGTAATTAGCATCGATAACCGACAAAAAATAAAGTAAATTAAAGATAACGCCCTCCTGGCAGAACAAACAGAATGGCATCCGCGTCGCACCAACTTATGGGTAGACGCACTCTGAATACCAAGGCAGCCAGGCATATTCCAGGCACGTCTTCGCGAAGAATATTGCATTTTGCCGGTACACTGGACCGAGTCCTGGTATTACACAGTCACACTGAAATCACCTTCTCATACCTGGGACACCCCAGCTGCAGGGGGATCGAAGAAGGCACTATGGTTCAAATGTCTCTGAGCACTAAGGGACTTAACTGTTGAGGTCATCAGTCCCCTACAACTTAGAACTACTTAAACCTAACTAACCTAAGGACATCACACACATCCATGCCCGAGGCAGGATTCGAACCTGCGACCGTAGCGGTCACGCGGTTCCAGACTGTAGCGGCTAGAACCGTCGGCCACACCTGCCGGTTAAGAAGGCACTACCCAAAAAGGTGGCAAAGTACTGACGGTATCGCGGATAACGCACGAGAATAATAAAGCGATCTTGCAGGAACGTCCAAAAATCAAGAACACTCTTATCGCCTTCGTGGAACAAATAAAAGATCGAGAGGCCTTTTCATCCAGATCACAGCGTTGGTCTTCGTGCGTGTCATCTGGTAGCAGAAGTGGTTCTGGTGTAATGGCAAGCATCTTCTGAATCAGCTGCCATACCTCTGCAGAAGGTCCGCACATCAGTCGATGTTCGTCCCTATCAGGCATGTGACAACGATGGCACAGCGGCGAATCTGTCATTTTTATGGCATTTAGACGAAGTTGTGTCACGTATTTTCCATTAACGACTAGATACCAGATCGCACGAGCGCTCTTGTCGAGGAGGACATGGTGCACAGAACGCCAAACCACGGGCCATGCGATCGTAGGATATCGGCTTTCCACTAAATATCACGTGCCGTAGGATTCCTGGTACTGGGCAAGTCGGCATGGATGTAACTGTTGTAAGTAGCGTGAATAAAATGTCGCTATCTGTAAGAAGCGTGAAGCGCACTTTGAATGTATCCTGATGGCTAAAAGAGCCACACGCACTTTGAATAGGAAAATGCTATCTGACACTGAAATCAATGTAAAAGATTGGGTCTCCACCACCTCTAGCCACACGACAAATAAGAGGTTGCGCTGAGTCGGAAAATTACTTAATTTATTCATAAGAAAAACTCACAAAAAGCATTCATTGTAAAGTCACTGATAAAGAATGGGATGTAATTATTAATATGATCCAGGCATTGCTCACGTGAATCGAATATTGAATAAAGTAAAGAGTGCGTGCACACTGTACGTAAGTGCAGCTTGCAGCAACATTCCTGAAAACAATATCTATTCCAAAGCATTTGTTTTAAATGAAAAAGCGACACTAATTATTGGACCTGTGCGCATGGAAACGATATGGATGGGCTATCAAGGAAAACTACAAGGTAAATGGTGTAGGTTACGGAGACGTAACATCGGTACACTGAATAAAACTGGAGGCAAAATTATTTATTCCTTAAAACATTTATGTAATGCATCTATAGACTGTTGTTGCCTGGTAAGTAAGTACAATTGCTTGTGAAACGGTATACATTTCACAACAAACTCGTGTGCCCACTTGGTTCGCGGAGACACAATTTCTACGTTCTGTGGCCAAATTTTAGTAACATCAAACCACGCAGACGCGAACAATTAACATTTTACAGAGGACACATTTGAATAGACAAAGGATAATGGCAGAGGGCCAACAAACTCTAATATTAACCCATGTGGATCGTTTCAACCGGACATAAAGTGATGAGGCAAAGAAAATTCACAAAGAAGTTAAAATTACCAAGATTTGGAAAATATTAGAATGCATAAACACGCAGTTGCAGCCACACAAACATTGGCACTGAACCGAGGGTGCTTCAACATATACAACACCTTTGTGTTATGTTCTTCTTGCGGATGAAAGTCAAGTCTGCATTATAAATCAAACAGAAAGTCTGCAAAAGCCTTTCATTCCTTGCTGCGACCCAGCAAATCAATCATTATAAGATGAAACGCAAGGACAAAAGCTAAAAGCTCCCCTCTTGCTTTGAGACAACGCGCCAAGCTGTTAAGTCATCCGGCCGGGTGGCCGAGCGGTTCTAGGCACTTCAGTCCGGAACCGCGCGACTGCTACGGTCGCAGATTCGAATCCTGCCTCGTGCACGGATGTGTGTGATGTCCTTAGGTTAGCTAGGTTTAAGTAGTTCTACGTTCTAGGGGACTGATGACCTCAGAAGTTAAGTCCCATAGTGCTCAGAGCCATTTGAACCATTTTTTGGTTAAGTCAACTCACCCTTCTTCGAAGGGACCGGCTGCAGACCCTCGGCGAGCTGGAACCAGACTGCCCCTCTCACACACACGAAAGTCTCCCACGCGATCCCGTGGCCAGGAAAACCCAGAGATGAGGCTTCCGCCACCAACCCAACACCGGTAACTTTCACACAAGGGGAGCAAACCTCTTTGTCTACCTGAAAACTACAAGGGTTGGCCATTTTGTTCGACTACCGCTGATTCCCTGCAACAGATTAAACCACCTTATGGCAAAATGAAACATACTCACATTCATTCACTCAGGCATGCCCGAGAGTTCTGTATCATTGAAAAGCAAATAAAATGAGAATGAAAGGGGAATAAGGAGCGCCGGTCCTCGGCACGAATCCACCCGGCGGATTTGTATCGACGTCCGTTGAGCCGGCCAGACTGTGGATGGTTTTTAGGTGGTTTTCCATCTGCCTCGGCAAATGCGGGCTGGTTCCCCTTATTCCGTCTCAGCTACACTATGTCGGCGATTGCTGCGCAAACAAGTTCTCCACGTACGCGTACACCACCATTACTGTACCACGCAAACATAGGGGTTACACTCGTCTCGTGTGAGACGTTCCCTGGGGGGTCCACCGGGGGCTGAACCGCTCAGTAACCCTGGGTTCGGTGTGGGGCGGCGGAGGGGTGAAGTGGACTGCGGTAGTCGTCGTGGGGTTGTGGACCACTGCGGCTGCGGCGGGGACGGAGCCTCTCCGTCGTTTCTAGGTTCCCGGTTAACATAACATAACATAAGGACCCGTTCACTGTATTCTATGAAAATGTGACATGTGAGAGAGAGGAAGAAATATGGGCTACTGCAACGGGCGCCACTGGAGGGGGAGGGGCCAGTTCGTCAATCAGGCCTCCCGATAACAGTTCGGCGGCGGGTCCACAATTTAACCATCGTACTTACATAAAGGGCACCTACTCTCGCTTGGACGTTGGTTGACAAGGCCAAGGCCACCATCTCGAGGAGCGGACTTTGGAGATAAGACCCTCGCTTACAAAGTAGCCGAACGCCGCCTGCAGTCTGTGTGCCATTGCCTTTGACATCGGTAAAATCTGTGTTAAATGGGGTAGTCGCGAGGCTAGATGAGTTTATAGTTTAATGAGATCTTACGCCGTGTATCACGCGTAAAGGTGATCCCCAAACGTTTGAGCTTGTCCACTAATGGAAATGGAGCCAATACTCTCTGCTGGAAGACCTCTACCGACAAACATAGCACTAGATTTCGTCAGGTTCACACGGCTGCCCGCAGCAGTCCCGTACTGGTTGATCCATGCCAGTGCCTCTCGCACTTCATCCTCGATAGAATCAAGGAGACCACATCATCTGCATAGGCGCGTTGGGCCCGCCACACACCCATTGACCAGCACTCGCGACGTGGCACCTCGGAGGAGCCGCAAGACGATGTGTATAAACCTGTGGGGGAAGGGCATCCGTCAGAGTATGTTTTCTAGAAAGTCATGACACTCCATCAAAGGCGTGGTCGAAGTCCACTGTCAATAAGGCACCCTGACTGCGGCAGGTCTTGTCCAGGGCCATGACGTCATGGTAATCGCTGAGTGCCGTTTGAATGTTACTGCCACCACCAAAGAACGTTTGATCTAGAGACATAACTTGAGGGATGATGTGCCGAAGGCGATCGGCAAGAATACGGGTAAAAATCTTGAACTCGCGATTTAACATGGTCAACGGCCGATAATGTCCAATACCCCGACCTCCCGATGGTTTGGGGACCGGGATAAACAAGGCTTCTACGATTTCGGGTGGGCCGGCCGCGGGGGCCTAGCGGTTATAGGCGCTTCAGTCCGGAACCACGAGGCTGATATGGTCGCAGGTTCGAATCCTGCCCCGTGCATGGATGTGTGTGATGTCCTTAGGTTACTTAGGTTTAAGTAGTTCTAGGGGACTCATGACCTCAGATGTTAAGGTCCGGCCGACCGGGATGGCCGAGCGGTTCTAGGCGCTACAGTCTGGAACCGCGCGACCGCTACGGTCGCAGGTTCGAATCCTGCCTCGGGCATGGATGTGTGTGATGTCCTTAGGTTAGTTAGGTTTAAGTAGTTCTAAGTTCTAGGGGACTAATGACCTCAGCAGTTGAGTCCCATAGTGCTCAGAGCCATTTGAACCATTTTTTTTGTTAAGGTCCATAGTGCTCAAAGGCATTTGAACCAATCAATTCGGGTACGAGGGGAGGGACACGGTTCATCAGTTCTTCATACATCATAGTCCAGAGTGAGCTCATGATGTCGTGGAATGTGCGGTAAAATTCCAGCGGAAACCCAGCGGCACCTGGGGCTTTATTCTCCGCACCTTACGAACACCATCAGCGACGTCATCTGACGTAATTGTCGCTGTGAGAATCTCCGCAGCAACCCCGTCAAGGTTACCTGTCAAGGAGCGGAGGGCATCAGTCGTTACCGCCATGTTCTGGTCCTCTGTTGCATAGAACGGTTTGTAGTGATCTACAAACGCGGTTACGATATCATTCTGGGACGTCAATTGGAGACCATCTGGTAAGTCGAGGCGTTGACCAGCTGTCTCCAACACAGCTGCTTCTCTCGGATAGTATGATACATGGACGGGGGTTCTCTTAGTACACAATCGTGACATCTTGCAGGTACTATAGTGCCTTCAAGGCGGCGATGCATAAGAGAAAGTATCTTCGCCTTAATCCGATGAATTTTAACCTATCGTTGAACCGAGGGGACATGATTTGAGAGTTCGCGGAGATTTGTGAAATAGTATTCCACGGTATGTCGTTGCCACAGCATTTTGTCGCGACCGTGATTCATCATCGAACGACGTAAAGGAGGCTTGGTGCAGTCGAGCCACCACCGGAGTGTTGAAGGATACGCCGGAAGGCGTCTCACACAGTTGTTCCACGTCGTCTCTACGACCTGTCTGCATTCCAGATCTTGAGATGGGCGCCATTCAGCTTCCACAGACCTCGACCGCGCCACACATTCTGCCTCTGGAGCGAAACAGTGCAAATGTAGGAGAAATCGTCGGAGAAGGCGGTAGGCCATAACTCAGCGTCGAGCATCGCAGTTACGATTCCTCGGGAAAGACGGCCAAGACGACTTGCTGATTGGCTGGTGACGTACGTATATCCACGTCGATCACCATGTATGCGCTCCCAAGTATTAGGTTCAGTTCATGCACGAGGATTTTGAGTTCCTGGCATGTGGTGAAGTGGGCATGTTGGCCCTTCTAGCATAACACACAATTGAAGTCGCCGCCAAGGATAATATGGTCGTAGCGGCCCACAAACAAAGGAGCGACCTGATCTGAATAGAATCGCGACCATTCCCGTTACTTGGCCGTGCCTGAGGGAGCGTAAACATTGATGATTCGGACAGCGTGGTATATCACAGCATGGTAGGTAAATCACGTCGTCTACGTCAGTGCTTTCCTTTAAAAGAATAGCTGTCCCACTGCCACCGTCAGCACGCGGCGTGACGCAAGAAACATAGCCATAGATATTAGGAATCGTCGCTAGTCGAACCTCCTGCAGAAGGGCAACGTCGAGGTCCGACGCCCTCAACATTTCACGGAGCAGTTGTAGTTTGACAGGGGTGCCAATGGTTTTGACATTGATGGGGCCAATCCTGTAAGCTTGCCGCGGAATTGGGACTACTGGGACGCTAATGGAGGCACAAAGAGCGGCAACCAACAGGAACGTTGTCCCAGCAGGCTGCACATTCCCATCCAGTCACCCTGTCGATTAGCAGTCGTGGGCTGGAGCAGCAGCATTCGCTGCCGTCACAACAGTGTTTCGTCGTCTACATCGTCAGACCACGCAAAGGTGCGTGGATGGTGTGCGTCCAGTGGAGTACCTGTGGAGTCCGAAGGAGGCGTCACGTCGGCAGTGGAAGAGTGGCTCAGCTGCTGTTCAACGCCCATAGGTACAGCGCCTGATGCGTGCGAAGATGGTTGTATCTCCGACGGGGGGCAGACTGGGGCTTCCACCACGGAATCGTCCATTGGGAGAACATCTTGAGAGTTGTGATCCTCATCGTCTCGAGATTGCGTCCGGCAGGTGTCAGACATGGCGATCCGCCGTTTCCGACGTCTCTTCGGCGACCGCTGCTTGCACACGTGACCTTCAGTGTCCGAAGACGCCTGGGGATCCGGATGTTCAGGCACAAAAGAATCGGTAGGCACAACCATGGAGTCAAGAGCATTCTCCTGCACTAGAGATTGCTCACCACTGCTCATGATGGGAGAAGGAGGCAAGGGCGTCGTTCCGTCCGCAACAGCCTGAGGCATTACCAGAAACGGCGATCTGTCGGTAGTACGAGCCAGTGGTGATCGCGGTCGGGGGTCGTTATGGAGAATTTCGACAAACGTCAGCGGAGCGGTCGTGGCCTGCAGGTCCCCAGACGGTAACTGTGTGATCCTGCGTTGCAGACAGCTGGAACGGAGGTGCCCTTCTTTGCCACATCCCAAGCATCTCTGCGGCTGGCTATCATAAATTATAATTGCACGTCAGCCGCCAATATATAAATAGGACGGCACACGTTTGGTTAGCTCTGTGCTTACCTGTCGTGCTCCAATGAGAACTGGATATGTAGTGAATTGAATCCACTTTTCAGCTGTATGACCTTTCCATATGGACGGAATTCAGATACCACTACCTCTGAATGCATTTCGAAAGGGAGTTCAAATACACGGATCGCATGTTCCACAGTTACGTCACCGATGTGTCCATCAGAGTGCCTGTGGCGGAGTAGTTACACGACAATAACATCCCTTTAATGGAATGTCCTGCACAGAGTCCTGACCTGAATCTATAGAACACTTTTGGGATGTTTTGGATCGCCGACATAGTGCGAGACCTCAGCGACCAACATCGATACCTCTCCTCAGTGCAGAACTCCGTGAAGAATGGGCTGCCATTTCCCAAGAAACCTTGCAGCACCTGATTGAGCGTATGCCTGTGAGAGTGGAAGCTGTCATCTAGGCTAAGGGTGGGCCAACTGAATTCCGTCATTACCGATGGAGGGAGCCACGAACGTAAGTCATTTTCAGCCAGGTGTCCGGATACTTTTGATCACATAGTGTACCTTCCCTGTGCAGCCAAAGACTGTAACATTCGCATCTGATGAAACCCTTGCATAACGTGTCTCACACAACCATCAACGACTAATATCTCGTGTAACGATAAACGATATGAAAGATGTTTCCTTATGGACAGGAGGCAGTAAAGGAAACTGCAGAGGAATTTAGAACAAGAAAATAAAGTTTAGAGAAAAGTTACAAAAATTTTAACGCAATACATTGTTCTATACCACCATGACCTACATCATTTTGCATCACTCTGTTGCTCACAAACCGAAAACAAAGTTGTATATGATACTAACGCTGTGACGTCAATAAATACCATTTAGTAAATTATTCTCTGTTCCTCTTAATCTTTCGGTGGCGATTTAATGTTTCCATCTTCCTCTTTTTTTATTTTCTCTTCGTCCACATCGCTTTCGCTCTGTTCCAGTCGACATAATCAGCAAGTATTGCTCGTTTCGGGAACAGTGGGACCTTCAATTGTCAAAAACCCCAACTTAACCCTTAACTTGAATCGATATTTTGACGAACATAACTGGAATCGTGGGTCCAAATGGACCCTTGAATAAAAATTCAACATAATCCGCATAAAAGATATAATTCATATGTAGATGCGCAATGATTGCATTAAAATAAGTTTTATTTCAAATATAAATCAACTTTTGTTGAGCAACAATTTTATATTGTGTTATTTTTTTAATTTTAAGTCCTATGTCTCATATTTTACTAGAATGTTTAGTATCTTACTTTGGAATGCTGCATGATTACAAGAAACGCTTAGATTAAAAAACCTAGATATACTATGGAGTTTCTCATAACTTCCCCCTAACATAAATAGGGACTCTTTATGGCGTCAATCAGAAACAAAAAAAAATATCAATACCTGAACTAAGAATGGCACTTGGTACACAACAGTTTTAGGACCACGTAAATAACATCTTCCTCTTTTACTTGAGCCACTTTGATTACAAGGCGAATATTCTTGTGGTAGGTTGTTGTTCATCAGCTACCCCTCGAAAATTATCTATCCTACTCTTCGCAAATCTACTGAAAATGAAGAATACTTCACCTTTCTTTCTGTGATAAATGGCCTTATCAAATTTAGTCAAATTTCTTCTATATAATTACTACGTTTCATACTTTTTTTACCATTTCATGCCTTCCATAATACGAATCCATTCGCACTCGCAACATTCAATATTGCTGAAAAAATTACACATGGCCTTCGTCGAGTTCGTCTAGAGACTAAATAATTGGCACATTTCTGATCTAATGTATCAACATCACTTTTTGTTCTGTTGTAAAATTCAATTATCTCAGGTTTTCAACTGTTTTTATTGACTGAATTGTCATGGTGCATTGATGAGATTCTCTTTTGGGACATAAGATACTTGGTGGTATTTCCCTTTTATTTTTGTGTATCTTTCCAATGTAAGTCAAACCATTTTCAATTAGTTTGTGACCCAGCTCCACAGAAGAGACTCAGTTATCGGCAGTTATATTTCTGTTTGTTCCAAATAAAAGTTCTGCAAGCTGCATTACATTCTGTGTTGGAACTGAAAGTTGGCTTGTTTTATTAGTGATTGCTTTGCCCGTATAGCTAAAAGCATTGTATAAATAGTGTGTTTTAGCGTCGCAAAGGCACATAATCTTGATGCCATATTTAGCAGGCTTCGATTTCATATAAACCCTAAAAAAACATTTCCCTCTAAAAGGGCAAAGCATTTCATTAACTGTCAAATATCCTGAGCAGCTGTAGTCTTTTTGACAGTTCTGAATGAAATTTCCAAATATTTCTGAGATGAGAGCAGCGCGATCATTAGTTCTTCTTTCTTCCCTAGAACTCACATCATCAAATCTCAAAGCAGATATCAGGAACATAAATCGCCTTACTGACAGCGTTATTCTGAATATTTCTCGGCCTGTTCCATCAGTTACCCATAAACTTTCTATATCTCCATGGCCAGATTCGAATATACCTGATAATAGCAACAACCCAAAGAATGCTTTCATTTGCATAATACTCACATGGTTAGTGTAAGTAGCATTAGTTCTATACTTTTATGAATATTCTGCTATTTTCTGATTAGTGTGAGTGCAAATATGTGCGATCATTTCATCTGATATCAGCAACTCTCATGATTCAATTTGTGACATGTTCCGTTTTTCACGAGCTGTACCGATGAGACCAGGCAGGTGAGTGATGATGTTGTGGCTTCTGACTCTGGACCTAGCTGGTGGATGAGTAGACCACTTGAATCGATTTTTACCTCGAAAATATGCACTGCTTGACTGCCGGCTGTCTCCCTCCACTGAATCATCAGACGATGAATTACTCGAATTAGAAGAAATTTCTTGTTGTGTATTTTCATCGTCACTTATGTTCTCTTCATCACAAGGTTGAAAATCACTTAAAGATTCTGTGTCTGAATAATTTTCGTCTAATAATAGTTCACAGATTTCTTTTTCTGTGAGAACCCGCTGCATTGTGACAATAAAGTGCCTGAAACACCATAAAATAAGTCAGTACACACCGACTAAAAAAATCCTGCATCTGGAATCGCAGGTCAAATTGGATCCGGAGATGGCACTTACCTCCATTCCAGTAAATTTCAAGCAGCGAGTTCCCGGTCCTTGGTGCACCTCACAATGTGCTGAGCTTACACTGGCGCGCGAAACTGAAACTCCGCGCCTTTCCATTGTTAGACGGTTTTATTGTTGACGGTGGGTCCAAAACGACCCACGACTCCGGTTAAGGGAATATCTTCTTTGCTCGCCCAATATTCCATTTCATGGGGTAATCTTTAGATACCTTCTCTGTAAGCAGATACAGAATTTTCCTCCGCAATCTGGCCAATGCTTGAAAACTATACGACGTAACAAAGATCGGAAGATATCTTTGTACAAATCTAATCTCTCGATGTCGATCTCTGTCTTTATGAATCATCAGATATAATTTTGATCGTATTTGCGCGGCACATGATTTTTGCATGGGAGTTTGGTTTATTGTTGCATTTATCCAATGCTGCTATTCATTTTTCCAGTTTGATAATTATGAGAATATTCTGTAGGTTTTTTATGCAAAAATATATGCACCCCAGAAAGCTAGTCATCATATTATTACTATCAGTGAAATAAAAATTAACAAAGTGAAATTTTTTAAAGTGGAAATAATGTAATGAAACAGAATTGTATGAACACAAATTTCCTTGAGAACATTCCGTCCTCGTGTAAACAGTTTTATCTTCGGTATAAGCCTGTTTTTGGAGGTAGTTGGGCTATGCGTGGCGAGGAATCGTGGTGATGTGTCTATTCTGTGAGGTCATGGTGTATGTACTCTGTTTGTTGTGACCGGTGAAATTACGAACCATAATTAAAGGGCAATGTCAATGAAACTATTTCAATGTGTTCCAAAGTCTGTCATATAATGTTTACATTCAATAAATGGTTCAAATGGCTCTGAGCGCTATGGGACTTAACTTCTGAGGTCATCAGTCCCCTAGAACTTAGAACTACTTAAACCTAACTAACCTAAGGACATCACGCACATCCATGCCCGAGGCAGGATTCGAGCCTGCGACAGTAGCGGTCGCGCGTTCCAGACTGTAGCGCCTAGAACCGCTCGGCCACTCCGGTCGGCTTACATTCAATAAAACGTTGTAATAAACAAACAGCAAATAATTAGTTTTCACGCAATTCAAGAAGAAAAGCCAGGCTTCTACATTGAACTGTAATCTATACGACTATAAACACATAAAGACACTTCGTTATTTCACCATGTGCGAGGTGGCGCAGTGGTTAGCACACTAGACTCGCATTCGGAAGGACGACGGTTCAATCCCGCGTCCGGCCATCCTGATTCAGGTTTTCCGTGATTACCCTAAATCGCTCCAGGCAAATGCCGGGATGGTTCCTTTGAAAGGGCACAGTCGACTTCCTTCCCCATCCTTCCCTAAGCCTATGAGACCGATAACCTCGCTGTTTGGTCTCTTCCCCCAAACAACCAACCAACCATTTCACCTTGTTACCAAAAATCTCCAAATATTTCTGAACCGATCTACTTGAGATTTGTACATGATACTCTAGTAAATTCGACCGGACAAAGGCTACATGTTTCTTAATGGTATATTCATGTTTATAAAGAGGAGACGTTGTTAGCAAAAAACCTTGAAAAGTTATGGACCGATTTACTTAAAATTTTAACACAAGGGATTGATTTTTAGCAAAAATCTCTAAAGATTCTGAACCGCTTTGCTTCAAATTTTTACAGTATATTCTAATGAACGATGTTTCTTTAAACAACATTGAACAGGTTTTCTGTTAAAACATACTGCGAGAAACAAAATGCTGTGCTTCATTATTCTTGAAAATATGCGCTTCCGTTTTTTTCTTGCAGCATGTTTTAACGACAATAGGGCGACATTTAAACCATTAGACAAATTGTTTCTCATTCTTTTTCCTTATGTATGTTTTTAAACAAAAATTGTATTGAGAGCTATGTGCTATTTTGTTTTCTACCTCTCAGTCGGTTGTCAGAGAAAAGAGAAAACCTGTGTCTATGTCTTTTCGGCTTATGATTACAATACTGCTATGTAGTCTGAATCGTCCGAAACCTGGTAATCCTACCCATTTACAGATTGGAACTATGCGAAGTACTGTCATTGAAGCTACCATCTCCATAGATCTAGCAGCAGGAGAGGTCTCTCACATATCTCTTATGGCAGTGATACCAACCGATGTACCCATTCATTTTGACCGACTTCAATTCCCAAATAAGAATTCGTTGGAAATGACAATGAACAAGGCTAAAGGTCAGAGTGGGAGGAAACAAGAGATGAGCAGAAAGGGTGTAGAAAATGAATATAGTGATGGAAAAGGAGGAGATGAACAGGGAGAGGTGGGATGAGGAGGTAATGAGAGATAAGGGGCGGGGGTAGGAGATGAACAGGAATTTGGGAGAGAAAGTGATGGATAGAGAGGGGCGGAGGAGAGGAGGTGTAGAGGGAGAGGTATACGCAATTCCCATACATATTTAAAAATGAAACACTGCAGGGTATGCTAGTGGATAGTTAATTATAACCCTTGACTACCGCTGCCACTGAGTAGATAAGCAGAGACTGCGTTTTACATAGCTGCCACTCAATGGGATATTTTTACATTGCAAAACAGTGGTAATTCACAACAGTTGCATGTTGCAAATGTAGCCGATTGTTGTCCGTAAGACCACTGTGGGGGTAGTTACAATCAGCAGAAGGGCACGAGATTGAGGCAGTTGTTGAAAAAGAAGTGAGATTGTATGTCTCTCATGAGGTTAGACTTGCAGATAGAGTAAGCATTAAAGCAAACAATGCATAAAATTGGAAAATGAACTGATTTCAACGAGAAGGAATGAAAACTGCAGGGAATATTTATATGGTACCATAAGCTTCAATGAAACGAATCTTTATTTGCTATCTTGAATGATATCACTTTGCCTTACTTACTGTTATTGCTAGGAATAAACCATTCTTTTACTTCATATTGTTCATTCCTGTGTAGTATCCGCAGAACATGTCAGATACAACATAATTAAAATACAATGTATAAAGCAACCACTGGTTGTTTTAGCTGATGGAACAAAAAGATAACGTTCGCAGTGTAACGTGTGAAACTCACATACAGCGTACTGCGCAGTTCTCCACGTTACATAGTTTTAGAAGCAGACCACGGTTGGCCTGACACACAATAAAAGAAACAACATTTAAGTAATGGTTTGATGCGGCCCGCCACAAATTCCTATGCTGTGCCAACCTCTTTATCTAAAAACAGTACTTGCACCTTATGTCCTCAATTGTTTGCTGGATGTATTCCAATTTTTGTCCTCCTCTACAGTTTAGTTTCTACCTTTTAAAACTCTCTTTACTACCGTGGAAGTTGATACGTGGCACTTACTGAAATTAAGGAAAACGTGGAAGTGAGGACCCACCAATATTTCTTTTCACACAACCTGTTTATTTAACAATATATAGCGATAATTTTTTTTAGAAAATGAACAAATTGGTAAAATTCTTTTGGCCTTAAACCTTAAGATGTATAAGCTTTCGTAAAACAAATCAAAACACCAAAAAATATGACAATGATTACAAGATGGCCAGACCTGCAGCCCGCCCGTTGTCGGGTGAAACAGCGGTGTTTGCTGCAGCGCTGTACACAGTCTGTCCTATCAAATGCTCTTCTGCAACAGATGAAAACTGTATAAGCACCATTGATGACAAGAGTTATTCAATTACTCAGAACAGGTGACGTAACTTTTAATTTGAAAGCTGTAAGTCGAAAGGTTCGGAGTTAAGATGCGCGCCTGTGCTTAAACGTTTAACAGATTAAGAAACAACATGGCAATGAGAAGGCTTACCTCAAAGCAAACAGCCTCTTAATTTTAATCGGCAACCAAGGTGCGACTGGATCCCAACCTGTCCCTTTTGACAATCTTATTCTGACTAAAGCCCTGGTGACAGTTGGCTGTTAATATTTTCAAAATTAAACTGATTATCAGTTATTAAGACCGCTCTGAAGGAACGTCTTAAAACATTACTTGTGAACACTTATTACAAGAGAATTCATTCGACGGAACCACAAGATCCAGCTAAAATACATCAATAATTACCCGGTCTTTCAAACACAGCAACACAGCTTAGTACAACAGGTTGTTCAGATTACAACTAATGACTGAGAAATGCAATTGCTATCAAAGAATTGAACCGGTTAACATTTAAACCTAACCACAAGGCCCCTGTTTTGTTTAACGGCAACTTGTGCCTCAGTACAATTGTTCCAGGTGTATTTACGACCAGAGGCTGATTCATTAGAACATTCATGATCGGGTATAAACCAGAAAGGAAAGGCGATATAATAGTGGGACAAACTTTCAAACGACACTTAGTGTCTTAGTACAATACCGCAACGGGTGACTGTGTGGTGTGCAATGTCCAGTCACGGAATAATCGGTGCGATATTCCTCGATGAAACGGTGACCACCGAACGATACATGAAGTTTTCGGAAGACGATTTCATCCCCATTATCCAAAGCGACCCTGATATCGACAGGATGTGGTTCATGCAATACGGAGCTCGACACCATCGAAGCAGGAGAGTGTTTGATGTCCTGGAGGAGCACTTTGGGGACCGCATTCTGGCTCTGGGGTACCCACAGGCCACTGGCATCGGCCTCGATTGGCCGCCATATTTTCCGGATCTGAACACATGCGGCTCAGTTTTGTGGGGCTATGTTAAAGACAAGGCGTACAGCAATAGCACTAAAACCATTGCTTAGCTGAAAACAGCCATTCAGGAGGTCATTGAGAGCATCGATGTTCCGACACTTCACTGCGTCGTGCAGCATTTCGCTATTCGTCTGCGCCGTATCATCGCCAATGATGGCAACATATCGAACATGTCATAACTTAAATCCGAATATCTGTAGTGACGTTTACATGTTTGAACCGTAGATTTACTTTCAAAATTTTTTCTTAAAGAATTCACTTTATTTACTGGCGAGTCATCAAGAACATTGACACATTTAATCACACTAGGTGAGCGTGGAAGTAGTTGCCAGGAAGTAACTGATGGAAAATTACCTTTAACAAATGTGAATTTATTCCTAAAAGCTTTTTCAAAACAGATTTAAAATTATAAGCAGAAAAGCACACTCGAAAAATCAATTAACAGTTTTATTTGGACGCAAGAACAATATTAAGGCTTCGGGCTGAGAAGCTTACCTGCTCCCTTTCAACACGGCCGTAGTCATGACCGCTCAAAACAACCTCTGAAAGAGTACACTGGTGCAAATCTGCAACACACCAGATTACTTTAAACAAAAAATTTTTAACAACGCATACTATGCACCCCGTAAGAAGAATGGATTTTTTTTACAGGACTCTTACGGTGGAAGGGTGGAAAGCTTATAACCTAAAATGACTATTTAAATAAATTTCAAGAATTCGGCATTTAAGCAATAAATTCGTTAACACCGAATCCGCCAAACATGACAGAGGCAGCTATTAACGTATGGCAGATTTACGGGGAGGGGGGGGGCGTGGGGGGGGGGAGGGTTACTAAACAACCTGAACCGCAGATTGCTCTAAACCTCCCCAATTCCCACAAGGGAAAAACGGACCACCCAATTCACAATAACCACCTTCCCGCGGTTGGGCAAACGGAGAATAATGGTGGGACGACCCCAAAACAAAGCCGCAGGTGGCATCACCAAGACAACAAGTAGAATTTAACAAGTAAGTGAAACAACATATCTCCAGTCACTTAACTTCTAATAACAGCGGTCCGGCCAGCCAGCAGCGGTCCAGCCAGCCTGCGGCGGCAGCGGTCCGGCCAGCCAGCAGGAGCGGTCCAGCCCACAGCAGCAGCAGCAGTAGCAGCAGCAGCAGCGGCAGCGGCAGCGGCAGTGGCAGCGGTCCAGCCAGCAGCGGCGGCAGCAGCAGCTGCGGCGTTCCTGCCAGCAGTCGGCAGCGACAGCCCCGGCAGCATGGGACTTCGGCCCTTGTCTTCGTCCGTCTTCGTCTGTCTTTGTCCGTCCGTCTTCGTTTTTCCTCCCTCGTTTTTCGTCCCATACTGTCTTAGTTCCCACCTGTCATCATGTCGCCCCCCCCCCACCACAACCACTACCACTACTACCACCACTGCCATAGTTCATACTTCCCCCTCTGCCGCCACCACCACCATTACATGGTGTGCCCAGTCACCACCCATCTTTCCATCCCTCCTCTTCTCCCTTCGCCCTCGCTCTTTGTCGCCCCCTCCCCAGCTTCTTCCTCCCACACCTCCACCTCTGATCCTTGCCCCCCACTCCCCCAGCCTGTCACTGCAGCTCCAGCTAGGGTGGTGGCCCGTCGAGCCACTGCCCATGCCCAGCTCTCCCCATCGCCTTCGCCATCACCGTCATCGCCGTCGCCGCCGCCTTCACCATCGCCATCTCCAGCTCCGACTACTGCGTCCACGCTGGGACCTGCCCCTTCCCGCCACCTCCCTATAGCTCCTGTCCCTCATATCACCACCCACCCTTCTGCCACCGTTAAACGCCCTAGTGGCACCACCACCTCTTCCACTCCCAAAAGGGCCCCACCCCGTCCTCCTTCCCCCCCCCCCCCAGGATGCCATTGATGTCTCCCCGCCTGGCACTGCTCCCTCCGCCTCCTCCTCCTCCTCCTCCCCCCCCTCTTCCTACAAATACCTCCACTCTCATCCCGATCCTTCCCTCCTTGAGGCCTGGAACTTTTCCCTCCTCCTCCGCCAACACTTCCCTGGAGCCCCCATCTCCCTCCTCACTCCCAGACGGGACTCAGTTCTCATTTCCTCCACCAGCCCCACCCTCTGTACTGACATCTTCTCCCTCATCCCCATCACCCGGTTTTGCCCCAATGCCTCCCTCACCCCTGCTCCTTCCCCGTCTCCTACCCGCCAACCCCAACCCCCACATCGCCCGCTGACCCTCACCGCCATGATCACTCGGCTTAGTCAGACGATCAAGGAGGAGGTGTTGGTGGAGCTCAAGGTGCTACCCTCGCTGGAGGTGCGGGCGGTCCGCCGCATTTTTAACTGCATCGGCCCCACCTGCCTTAGGCGGGTTTTCTCCGAGGACGCCCCCTCCATTGACCACCTCCTGAAGGAGGGTGCCCTCCTCTTCAACCAGAGATACAAGGTCGATTCCTCCCATTCCTCCTCAATCCCTTTGCTGCCAGAGGTGTCTGCACTACAACGCACACACAACAGCTGAGTGCCGCGAGGCCCCACCTGCCCACACTGTAAGCAAGTGTACTTCCTCCAGCAGTGCCCTAACCTTCAGTCCTCTCCTTCCTGTAATACCTGCAATCTCCCGCATCCCACCTACTCGCAAGAAGGTAAAGCCTGACCCCCTCTGACCACACCTACACTCACCGTCCCTGTGCGCCCTCTGAACGCCCCCACCCTTCCTGGCAATTCCCTTCATCCCACCCCCCCTCGACTGAGAACATCATCAGGTTCCTCACCATTGTTCTACAGAATGTCCACCCTTTCCAGCGCCCTCACACCCTCCAGAAGATATCCCTTGCCGCCCATTCCGTCCTCCACCTTAAAATGTATGCCACCTACTCCCACAGCCAGGCCCATTTCACCTTCTTCCATCTCAACACCCTCGTCTAAATCCCTGGCATGGCGCGACAGCACCGTATCCTGTTCAACAACATCTATTCCCTTCCCACCAACAAGAACCTCTTCATGCACACCCTCGCCACCCACCGTGTGGATGCCTTCCTCCTCAATGAAACCTTTCTTCAGCCCCACCACACCATTCACACCCCACCCTACCTCCTTCACCGCTCCAACAATCCCTTCCCAATAGCGCGTGGCGGAGTTGCCATTGGTCACCACCGCCAGATCGCCATACAGCTCCAACCTCTCCTTCCCGACCCCACAGAACACCTGATCCTTAGTCTCTTCTTCCCTGGCCTTACCATCACTTGCGCCACCATCTATGTCCGCCCTAACGCCCCTATTCCTTTTGACTTCCTCTCCCATATTGACCGTACCTTCTCCGCCTATGTGATCGCCGCCAACCTCAACATCCATCGTCATTCCGCCACCCAGTTACGGTGGTGGCATTCATTCCTCTCCTCCCTTCAAGACGACCTTGTCCCCATTCCCCAGCACACCTGCCCCGAATCCACTCCTGATGTTGTCCTCTCCTCCCCTAACCTCCGTGGCCGCATAAAGGTGGATGTCATTGACCCCATTGGTAGTGACCATCTCCCTGTCCTCCTCACTGTTTCAAATGGTCGTCACCCCCACCCCAACCCCCGTCATGACCCTCCCCCGAAGTATGTCCATAATTATTCCCGTTGCGACTGGAATGCCTACCGGGATACCCTATCCACCCAGGTCGATGGCCACCCCTTCACCTACCGCCACCTAGGCCCATGTCCCTTCTGTCGCCATCCACCCCCACTGTCCTACCTTACCCCCACAGGCCATCCTCCTCCTCTGTGAATCCCGCCATCTCTACTGTGCATTCCTCCACACGCGTGACCCAGACTCACTACGACGCCACCGGCAACTCCAGAGACACATCCGTAACTTGCTCGTGGCTAAGAAACGCCAGGACTGGCGACAGACATGCACCCGTTTGAACGCTACCCTTCCTATCAACTCGTCCAAGTACTGGTCAGCCTTCCGCCGCCTTACCGGATCTAAACCCTCCCCCAACTATCCTCTCCTTCATGACAACCAACCCTTCCCTGACAACAATAGTAAGGCCAATCACTTTGCCTCCTACCTCTCCAATGTCTTTACCATCACTGACGATCCCTCCTACCTCTCCAATGCCTTTACCATCCCTGACGATCCCTCTTCCCAGATGTCCGCGATCGAACTGATACCTCTGTCCCTCCCCTTGCACCTGGTTTCCAGTACTTGGACAACATTGCACACTGAACTCAATTCCCCAATCACTACACAAGATCTCATCTCTACACTCCGCACGAAACGCAACACCGCTCCTGGTCACGATCGTGTCACCTATCGTCACCTCCATGAAGCTCCTGCCTCTTTCCTCTCCACCCTGGCCAGGCTCTACAATGTAGTCCTGTCCACCGGCTACTACCCCGACCTGTGGAAAACCTCCCGTATCCTGATGTTCCTTAAACTCGGTAAACCGTGATCCGCTGTCTCCTCCTACCATCCCATCAGCCTTACCTCGGTCTTCAGCAAGGTCCTGGAATCCATCCTCACCCGATGCATCCACCAGCATCTCCACCAGCACCGCCTTCTTCCTGTTACCCAGTGTGGCTTTCGGCCGTCCTTCTCTTCCAATGACCTTCTCCTTCACCTCACTCCTCTCCGAACAGCTTAATTCCCATCATTCTGCTATCTTCCTCTCCCTTGACCTCGAACAAGCCTATGACCGCATGTGGCATTCCGGTCTCCTCTTCAAGCTCCAGACCTTCGCCCTTCCTATCAACTACATCCGTCTGATTGGCTCCTTTCTTTCCCAACGTCCTTCCTACGTCACCATCCACAACACGGATTCCTACACCTTTTTCCCCCTCCGCCAGTGTGCCCCAGGGTTCTGTCCTCTCCTCTCTTCTGTACCTCTTGTATACGGCGGACATGCCGCCGCCTTCACCCCCCATTCCACCTTCCTTGCCCTTGCCCTCACCCTGCAGTGCTCCCAACACCTTCTCCAATCCCATCTTGACTGGTTCACCGCTTGGTGCAACCAGTGGTTGCTTAAGGTCAATCCTTCCAAAACCTAGGCGATCATTGTAGGCAAAACCACCCCTTCCTTCCACCTCCTCGATTTCTACGTCACCATCTATGGCCGTCCTATCGCCCTCACCCCCACCCTCAAGTACCTTGGTGTCACCCTCGACCGTCGCCTCTCCTGGACCCCCCACCTCCGGACAATCCAAGCCAAGGCACGCTCCCGCCTCTGTCTCCTCAAACTTCTCTCTGGCCAAACTTGTGGTCTGGACCCCTCTACCATCCTCCATACCTATAACTCCCTCATTCGCCCTATCCTTTGCTACGCCCACACTGCCTGGATCTCCGCTCCCCCTACCTTTTACAAATCCCTTCAGATCCTGGAACGCCATGCTCTTCGCCTCGCCTATCGCATCCATCTCCGCTCCCCCATGCGGATCCTGTACGACCTAATTCCCTTCCCCCACCTCCTCCACTTCCTGGAATGGATACGGATCCTCTACACCTCCTGAAAACTTGATCCTGCTCACCCGCTGGTCTCTCCCATCCTCTCCCACCCCCGTTTGCTGCCACGCCTGTACTTCCATGTCCCACCTGCTCTCCATCTCTCCACTCTCCACACCCTCTCCCAAGGTGGCTTCCGCCAGCTCCCCCTCTCTGATGATGCCCTCCTCCCCTTGATCCACCCCTCCTACCAACTTTGATCCTCCCTCCCTCTTCCTGTGTTTGTTTCCTTTGGGCACCCTCCCTCCCTTCTCTCCCCCTTCCCTCCCTCCTCCCTTTCTCTCCGCTCCTCCCCCAGGCTTCCCCCACCCCTGTCCCCCATTCCTCCTCCCGTCCCTCTGCCATTGGCATCTTTGCTCCCCCCTCTCCCCCTCCCCCTCCCCCTTCCCCTCTCTGCAGGTCCCCGGACTCGCACACGTTGCGTGGACATTCGCGCGCCGGAGATCATCGCCATCCACTTTCTCGTGTGTATGCCGTCGTGTTTGTGGTTAGTGTTCACCGTCACACTCCAACGTTCACCTGTGCTGTCGAATCATCAGTGTTTGTGTGCCATGCCAACGTGTTTCAGTGTACTTTTCGTCGAGTGTGAACGGCTCCGTGTTTTGTATTTCTGTGTCTACTTTTTTTTTTTTTTTTGCCCATCATATCTGTTCTCTATCTTCTTCATGTTTTGCTCATTGTCGACTCGACGGCTGAAGAGCAGTGTAGGATCCTGCTGCCAGCCTACCCATGTACAGGTATAAAAATTACAATAAAGGGGAAAAAAAGCAACCTTTCCGCTTTCCCACCAGAGGGAGACACCACAGCTGCGATTACAACAGCGGCGCCATCGCCTGAAACGGAGGGCGACTGCTTCACACAACGCGCTGCGGCGCGCTCTTCAAAACAGCGATTTTTTGTTTTTATCGCAGCTCAATGTTGGATAAAGCGTGTGAACGCCATAGTTTGAAACTAATTTACTTTTTTTTCCATATAGTTCTATACTTGTCACCCCTATAAGTAGGAGGAGTAGCCAATGGATATTGAATAATCTTAATTTGAAGCCACACCGTGTGACGGTTGTGCAGCAATTATGGGAGGATGACAGACTCGTGTAGATTACTGCATGTTGTTTTTGAATAACATCTAGAATGTTCTGTTAAACCCTTTCCATTACACCATGATTTATACAGCATGAGTTCATCTGTCTGGCCATGTGAATTCACAGAACACGAGGTACCGGGCAAAACCCTAACACTGTGAGTCAGCAACCACTCCATGATGAAAAAATCGGCGTCTGGTGCAGTGTAACAGTCACGCGCATTATTGGCCAGATATTTTTGTACACAGTTGGGCATATGGAAATTTTAGATACATTTTGAACTCAATTCGCTGAATTTAAAAAGCGATATTGCTTCTTCCAGCAAGGTGGGGCAACATACCACACGTCTAAGGCGTCCCTGGAACGAGTCCATGATCTCTGCTTTGAGGAACGAGCTGTCAGCAAACATTTATGACCACCACCTTCACGATTCCTGATGGAACACTTGAAAAGCAAGGTCTATGAAATCCACACACAATAGAGGAACTGAAAGAAAACATCAGCCGTGAAGTTGTCCCTATCGATATCCGAACTTTACATGGGAGTATCTGAATATTCTTAGACGTACACAGCTGTGTATTCATCTTTCAGGGGGTCACTTTCAACATCTTCTACAAACGTATTTTTCGCTGTATTTTCAAAAATGGTTCAAATGGCTCTGAGCACTATGGGACTTAACTTCTGAGGTCATAAGTCCCCTAGAACTTAGAACTACTTAAACCTAACTAACCTAAGGACATCACACACATCCTTGCCCGAGGCAGGACCGTAGCGGTCGCGCAGTTCCAGACTGTAGCTCCTAGAACCGCTCGGCCACTCCGGCCGGCGCTGTATTTTCATTGCAAATAAATGGTTAAGTCTACATCTACATCTACATATATACTCTGCTAGCCATCAAGCGCGGGGTACAATTCGCGCCAAAGTCATATTCCTCCCCCCCCCCCCCCCCTGTGTTCCACTCGCGGATCGCACGAGGGAAAAACGACTGTCTGAACGTCTCAGTACGAACCCTAATTTCCCTCATCTTTGAATGGTGATCATTGCGCGATTTCAAAGTTGGTGGTAATAATATATGCTCTACATCATCGGCGAAGATCGTATTTCGGAATTTAGTGAGCAGCCCCTTCCGTTTAGCGCGTTGTCTATCTGCAAGTGCGTCCCACTTCAAACTTTCCATGAGATTTGTGGTGTCACCGCCAGACACCACACTTGCTAGGTGGTAACCTTTAAATCAGCCGCGGTCCGGTAGTATACGTCGGACCCGCGTGTCGCCACTGTCAGTGATTGCAGACCGAGCGCCACCACACGGCAGGTCTAGAGAGACTTACTAGCACTCGCCCCAGTTGTACAGCCGACGTTCATAGGAATGGTTCACTGACAATCACGCTCGCATTTGCCGAGACGATAGTTAGCATAGCCTTCAGCTACGTCATTTGCTACGACCTAGCAAGGCGCCGTATTCAATAGATATATAAGTTGGGATGCCTGTACCGTCAGACCGATGTACACCACTTCTGGATTAAAGTTAAGTATTCTACCAGTTACATCCTGTTTTGCTAGTCTTATTTCTCTGACCTTGTTCCAGACCTCATGCCAGTCTTCGTGTAATTAAAAGCGTGCATTTCGGCCTCCTCTAGCAACACGGTGTTGGCTCTTCTGCCAACACTTGAAGATTTGTAACGCTCTCGCGATGGCTAAATGTACCAGTCACGAATCTTGCCGATATTCTTTGGACCTTCTCAATCTCTTGAATCAGACCCAACTGGTAAGGGTCCCATACAGACGAACAATAAGACTGGACGAACTAACGTATTTTAAGCTGTTTCCTTTGTTGAAGGACTGCATCGCTTCAGGATTCTACCTATAAGCCGCAATCAGGGGGGTTGGATTGTTTGGGGGAAGAGACCAAGCTGCGAGGTCATCGGTCTCATCGGATTAGGGAAGGACGGGGGAGGAAGTCGGCCGTGCCCTTTCAAAGGAACCATCCCGAAATTTGCCTGGATCGATTTAGGGAAATCACAGACAACCTAAATCAGGATGGCCGACTCGGGATTGAAGCGTCGTCCTCCCGAATGCGAGTCCAGTGTGCTAACCACGCCAGAATCTGGAGTTCGCCTTGCCCGTTACTAGTGTAATCTGACCATTCCATTTCAGATCATTTCAAATAGTCACACCCAGATACTTGACGGATGTTACCGCTTCCAAAGACTGGGCATTTATTTTGTACCCGTACATTAATGGGGATTTTCGCCTCGTCATACGCAGTAGGTTACACTTACTGATATTGAGAGATAAGTGCCAGTCATTACACCACGCACTTATTTTCTGCAAATAGTCATTGATTTGTTCACAACTTTCTTGTGATACTACTTTCCTGTAGACTACAGCATCATCGGCAAACAGTCTAATGTCGCTGTCAGTACCATCAACCAGATCGTTTATGTGAATCGTAAAAAGCAGCGGACCTATTACGCAGACCTGGGGCACACCTGAAGATGTTTCTGTTGAAGTCACCCCATTCAGGACGACATACTGCTCTCTGTCTGTTAGAAAACTTTCTATCCAACAGCTTATGTCATCGGATAGGCAGTAAGCGCCCACTTTTTGGAGCAAGCGAGTGCGGAACTGAGTCTAACGCCTTTCGAAAGCCGAGAAATATGGCATCAACTTGAGAGCCGGTATCTAGAGCCTGTTGTATATCATGCACAAAGAGGGCCAGCTGTGTCTCGCATGACCGCTGTTTCCTAAAACCGTGCTGGTTTCTGCAGATGAGCTTCTCACAGTCTAGAAAGGTCATTATGTCTGAACACAAAATATGTTCCATGATTCTACAACAAATCCATGTCAGTGAAATTGACCGGTAATTCTCTGCATCCAATTTTCTACCATTTTTATAGATTGGCTCCTCGTTTCTATAATGTCACTTCAGGTCCTTTCACTTAGCACGGGCTACTTCTACCTACGCCAGCCTGTACTTTGCCCTGGTGAGTCGTGTGGTCGGCCACAGGCCATCGCCTACTCGACGGCCGGCAGCATCTCTTGCTGGCAGAGCGGCTGTCCACTCCACAAGCTGTGCGCACTGCTTTGACGTCTCCGCTGCCGGCACACCGCCACCTGATTGGCCAAATTCCGGCTCCAGCCCGCTGCCGGCCAAAACAGGTGTCCCTCTGCCTGTCGGCGGACGAGACAGTCAACACACAGACCCGCCACCAACAGGTCTTCCCCGCTCCAGCATCGAGACTTTCAGGCGGCTGGTCTCGCAACCTAAGTGATCACGGGCGAAGAGGCGTAATATCGTGCCGTCCGCAAAGTCTCCGCAGCGCAAGGCTCACCGTCTAGTCTTGCGGACCGCTTTAATGTTGGCAACACATTCAGGTATCGCCTGCACGTGTTTCGTGGACCTGTAGCGGCAGGGTGGCGGTAATAGCGTTGCATGTGCGCTGCAGCTATTAGTCGTCTTATTGTCTAGTACTTGTGTAAGCTGAGTGTATACCTGCGCCGGTAAAAATAGTTCGCGTTATCTCAAGTTAGGTTGGCTATACTGCAAATACCGATGTTGCAATAGGAGCCACTGTACACATAGCAGACGATCTGGTCAGAGATTCTGTCATGCTTCGCCCATCGCCGGCGAAGCATACTCCTTACACAAAGCACACACTTTCGGTAACGGAGCAAAGAAATATAGGAAATAAGCATTTGATGATGACTGATATCTTGAAAAGGGTATGATACATAGTTTTTTTTTCTTTTTTTCTTTTTATTGTTTTTAGTCGTCAGTCTTCTGACTGGTTTGATGCGGCCCACCACGAATTTCTGCCGGCCGGTGTGGCCGAGCGGTTCTAGGCACTTCAGTCTGGAACCGCGCGACTACTACGGTCGCAGGTTCGAATCCTTCCTCGGGCATGGATGTGTGTGATGTCCTTAGGTTAGTTAGGTTTACGTAGTTCTAAGTTCTAGGGGACTGATGACCTCAGACGTTATGTCCCATAGTGCTCAGAGCCATTTGAATCATTTTTGGACCACGAATTTCTCTCCCGTCCAGTCTCTTTACCTCAGAGTAGCACTTGCAACCTACGTCCTCATCTGCTGGATGTATTCCAATCCCTCAACTGTTTATATCCTCTACAGATTCCTCTAGTACTATGGAAGTCCGTCCCTGATGTCTTAACAGATCTCGTATCATCATGTCCCTTCTCCTCATCAGTGTTTTCCACGTATTACTCTATTCTCCGATTCTGCACAGAACCTTCTCATTCCTTACCTTATCAGTCCACCAAATTTTCAACATTCGCCTATAGCACCACATATCAGATGCTTCGATGCTCTTCTGTTCCGGGTTTCCCATAGTCCATGTTTCACTACCATACAATGCTGTGCTCCGAACGTACATTCTCAGAAATTTATTCCTCAAATGAAGGCCTATGTTTGATACTAGTAGACTTCTCATGGCCAGGAATGCCCTTTTTACCGGTGCGAGTCTGCTTTTGATGTCCTCCTTGCTCTGCTCGTCACTGGTTATTTTACTGCCTAGGTAGCAGAATTCCTTAACTTCATTGACTTCGTGACCATCAATCCTGATGTTAAGTTCCTCGCTGTTCTCATTTCTGCTACTTCTCATTACTTTGGTCTTTCTTCGATTTACTCTTAATCCATACTCTGTACTTATTATATTGATTGTTCCATACAGCAGATCATGTAATTCTTCTTCATTTTCACTCAGAATAGCAATGTCAACAGCGAATCGTATCGCTGATATCCTTTCACCTTGAATTTTTATTCCTCTCCTGAACCTTTCCTTTATTTCCATCATTGCTTCTTCGATGTAGAGATTGAACAGTAGGGGCGAAAGACTATATCCCATTATTTTTAACCCGAGCACTTCGTTCTTGGTCGTCTACTCTATTATTCGCTCTTGGTTCTTGTACATACGATTATATATTACCCGTCTCCCTATAGCTTCATTTTTCTCAGAATTTCGAACATCTTGCACAATTTTACACTGACGAGTGGTTTTTCTAGGTCAACAGATCCTATGAATCTTTGTGTGTGTGTGTGTGTGTGTGTGTGTGTGTGTGTGTGTGTGTGTGTGTGTGTGTGTGTGTGGGTGGGTGGGTGGGTATGTGTGTGTGAGTGTGCGCGCGTGTGTGCGTGTCTGTGTGTGTGGGTGTGGGTAGACTTTATCTGTTTGTGTTGACTTTTTTGTAAAGTTCCCTTAATGCAAGAGCACGCTATTTAACACATTAAAGGAACTTTGCAAAACACACACACACACACAGAAAGATAAAATGTAAACAAAATTCAAATTTGGCGCCGAACTCTCTGGTGAGCAATGAACACTGACTGGGCTGGGACAAACAACAACCACAATTACACTGTGTTTTGGCGAAGTGCAAAGTGCTTTTGCGACCTTATTTATGAAAATACGTGTTATATTTACGTGTACATCACGACACCTGACCATGATGCTGAGAATAAAAGGGCTTGCCACTCGTAAAAGTAAGCAAGAATGAATATAGGCGCTAAATATCGCGACAAATTAAATCGCGTTTTAGATGACAGGTTAACTCCCAACAAAATTTCTCGCCAACATCGTTTGGTGCAGGGTGGCGGCAGGAAGGGTGCCCGGCCACCCCTTACAATGAACCATGCCGAGCCTTGTTTTGATTTTGTTGACACACATCTTCTAACCTATTTTTAAGACATCCCAACCCATTGTCGTCTCCGATAAAATTGTAGTACCATCGGTAAGCCATAATTTTTTTATTTTTTCTCTCTGAACGTGAATTCCTTTTCTGAAAAGATGATTTCCTTCGACTGATCTAATGGATAGTTTGAAATTATCAATACCAGCCATTGGTTTTGGCATGTGACGTAATGACGTTGTAATGTCAGATGTGACACTTGCAGAAACAAAGATACAACAGAGCAATGACGAAATATATTTACCACCTATAGTATTTTTCGGATGTAGGATTTGTTGGCAAATTGAATAAAAACTATGCTCTTTAAATGGAAGATGGTTGAAAATCCTCAATGCAACTGTGGCGCCGGCCGCTGTGGTCGAGTGGTTCTAGGTGCTTCAGTCGGGAACCGTGCTGCTGCTACGGTCGCAGGTTCGAATCTTGCCTCCGGCATGGATGTGTGTAATGTCCTTAGGTTAGTTAGGTTTAAGTAGTTCTAAGTCAGATCTTAAGTCCCTTAGTGCTCAGAGCGATTTGAACCATTTTTTGCGACTGTGGCACTGCAGAATAAACGGTACTGTATATGATTATGCTGCGTACACACAGGAAATTGCTAGTTAGTCGGTACGATCTTCCAGCAGCAGTAACTGAAGCAAATGAGTGAGTAAACTCATTGAACTTCGCACTGTAATGGGGTTGGGTTGTTTGGGGTTGGGTTGTTTGGGGGAAGAGACCAAACAACGGGGTCATCGGTCTCATCGGATTAGGGAAGGACGGGGAAGGAAGTCGGCCGTGCCCTTTCAGAGGAACCATCCCGGCATTTGCCTCGAGCGATTTAGGGAAATCACGGAAAACCTAAATCAAGATGGCCAGACGCGGGATTGAACCGTCGTCCGAATACGGGTCCAGTGTGCTAACCATTGCGCCACCTCGCTCGGTGCACTGTAATAGGCACACACTGCAAAATGAAGAGATAGTATATAAAAGCTAGGTTTTAATTATTGTTTAAATAACGTAAAAACCATTAAATACTCTGTGTCTTTTGAATTTTATTTATAATACATGTATTTTTTTGCCAATGCTATATAATCCTTAGCACGTATTTTTTATGTTTTAAGGTATGAAATAGAGTAGCTTTGTAGAAGTCACACGATAAATAAACAACAGACAGATCTGTAGCGTTTTGAGAGGCGACAATCTGCTCGTGAGTTGCCGACGCTGGGAAGTGTAGTGTCATGAGACACTGACAAGCGTAGCGCCATGAGACGATAATTATGCTTATGGAGTGTATTTTAAACACATCTCCGGTTAATGGAAGTACGAAGGGTGCTTGGAACGGAGCCCAATTCGAAAAAGGTAATAAACGATCGCTTGTTACAGCTGTAACCAAATCACTGGGAAACTTCGGGCACAGGCAGGAGAACATATAAATTTCTCCCTAACATCAAGGAGAGAGTAAGAATGAGATTTCTTAACCCCTAGAGTGGACTGACACAATACCCGAGTGGCCATAGCCCGTATGCTACGTTATCTGTATAAAATAAAAAGACAGGTGAGTGACAGTTGCGCTTGTGGCAGTGTGGGCACACCAGAACAAACATTGTGGGACTGCGCTCTCTATGAATATGCGGCGGGTAGTGGAAGTTGTATGTTAAGAATGTTGGATCCCAAACCACCAATAAGGGGAGAGTCGACCTATCGCATCTTGGACGATACTGCAGCCGCAGTATCCAGCAAGGCCAAGGAAGACGTCACGAGGCGTTCAACCGTAAGTCAGTATGCTGCAATCCAGTTTGGACAACATACTCTGTAGATGGAGAAAAGATAACTGAGGCCGGCGACCACTGAATGAAATAGTTTTCCGAGGATCTGCATTGGGTTGGTACAAGTGATCATGGAAGTGTGGACCTTAAGAAAAAAAATGGTTCAAATGGCTCTAAGCACCATAGGACTTAACATTGAGGTCATCAGCACCCTAGACTTAGAACTACTTAAACCAAACTAACCTAAGGACAACACACATCCATGCCCGAGGCGAGATTCGAACCAGCGACCGTAGTGGTCGCGCGGTTCGAGACTGAAGCGTCTAGAACCGCTCGGCCACAACGGCTGGCTGGCAGTAATAAGAGTGGTTGGGGAAGGAGTGAGACAGGGTTGTAGCCTCTCCCCAATGTTATTCAATCTGTATATTGAGCAAGCAGTGAAGGAAACAAAAGAAAAATTCGGAGTAGGTATTAAAATCCATGGAGAAGAAATAAAAACTTTGTGGTTCGCCGACGACATTGTAATTCTGTCAAAGACAGCAAAAGACTTGGAAGAGCAGTTGAACGTAATGGATAGTGTCTTGAAAGGAGGATATAAGATGAACATCAACAAAAGCAAAACGAGGATAATGGAATGTAGTCGAATTAAGTCGGGTGATGCTGAGGGAATTAGATTAGGAAATGAGACACTTAAAGTAGTAAAGGAGTTTTGCTATTTAGGGAGCAAAATAACTGACGATGGTCGAAGTAGAGAGGATATAAAATGTAGACCGGCAATGGCAAGGAAAGCATTTCTGAAGAAGAGACATTTTTTAACATCGAGTATAGATTTAAGTGTCAGGAAGTCGATTCGAAAAGTATGGAGTGCAGCCATGTGTGGAAGGGAAACATGGACGATAAATAGTTTGGACAAGAAGAGAATAGAAGCTTTCGAAATGTGGGGCTACAGAAGAATGCTGAATATTAGATGTGTAGATGACGTAACTAATGAGGAGGTATTGAATAGAATTGGGGAGAAGAGAAATTTGTGGCACAACTTGACTAGAAGAAGGGAACGGTTGGTAGGACATTTTCTGAGGCATCAAGGGATTACCAATTTAGTATTGGAGAGTAGCTTGCAGGGTTAAAATAGTAGAGGGAGACCAAGAGATGAATACACTAAGCAGATTCAGAAGGATGTAGACCTCAGTAGGTACTGGGAGATGAAGAAGCTTGCACAGGATAGAGTAGCATGGATGGCTGCATCAAACCAGTCTCTGGACTGAAGACCACAACAACAACACACCGCTACTGTTTCTCGCCTCTGCTGCTTGTTCCAGCTCCGATTTGACTAGTCCCGTTCGTTCTCCTGGTAAACGCCTTACACATACTTTTTCTTTCCAAGTGCGCGTCTGGTAGTAACTCTTCCTTAGCAAGAAAGCGCCATGAGAGCAACAAAGCAAGAAGTGTCTCAACGGATGGCCAAAATCGCCCGTCGATGGCTTTAACGAGCGCCGGACCTCAACCCGACCACTCCTGAGATAACGGTTGTTGTTGTTGCTGTTGTTGTTGTGGGCAAAAATGACTTGAGTGGTTTGGGGTCCATGCCCCAACTGCCCAGACGCAATCAATGGATAACCTGCAGCTCTCCGCTCACCTCTGTGTCGTCTCCTTGGGATGCCACGTACTAGCGAAAACGGGGATCGACTGATGTGTCTGTCTACGGAGTGTGAGAAGGTTGTTGTTCCACAGTTAGAGGGAATCCTGAGTGCGGGGCCAAGATATGTACAGAGAAATATGGATGTCACCAGAAGTGAGCTTGATGCCAAAATCCCGTATGATCACGCACATACATTACTAGCAACTGCGTCCTAACCACTCGTGACTTACATAATTAAAACCGCTAGTAATGCACGGTGAACACTGAGCAATTCGGAAAGCAAAAAGAGAAATGTACGTTTGATACACTAATGTCGTATGTAAAGCAAGGTAACATGTGAGGTAGGGCCTGGAACAGGCCACCAACTCACAAACCCAACATAGAAGACCTGCTGGAGAGAATGGACAGCATTGCTATCACGAAATATGCCTTAGATATAAATAAGGGCTAGACAAAGATATTTGCAATTTCCCATCCCAGCCAGTACGCAACAAAGTTAAACATAAAACAAAGTAAGTGTATTTTAGATATAACTGTCCGCCATTCATTTTCTGCTTCTACTGCTCATTGCGTATTGTGGCCTGGTGTAGTTCCCATCTTTTTATTGATCTGCTAAGTTGTTTATCTGACGTGGTGGTGTCTCTGGAGCCATTCCTTGTTGATGTTCTTATCTTTTCTTTTGGTTTCAATTCAGTTTTTCTTTCACAGTCCTAATTTGCAACTACGTTTCAATATCTCAATTTCGTACTTCATCTACTGTTTTACGTCACTTCACTGCTCTGCCCTGTATTTGCTTTTATTCTCCTTTATTCAGTATCCATGATTCACTTCCATATAATAGGGCCTGCAAAACGGCTGTTTTACAAAATTACACTCGAGTTTCTTTCCATATTTAAAGTTCTGTTAATAGTTCCACAAATGTTCCAAATCCTTCCAATTTCTCCTTTGTATTCATACAACATTTTGCATCAAAATTAGTTAAAATAGCCTGTTGACTTCTTCGAGCAACGTTCGTCATACGACCTTTCCCACGTTTCGCCAGCACGACTGGCTGGTACTGCCAGGGCTTTAGCCACCACTGCTGGTGGTGGGGCCGCAACCTTATCACCAGTGATGGGCAACGCGTGGTATATTGCCATGTTATACAGGGTGATTCAAAAAGAATACCAAAAACTTTAAAAATGTGTATTTAATGAAAGAAACATAATATAACCTTCTGTTATACATCATTACAAAGAGTATTTAAAAAGGTTTTTTTTCACTCAAAAACAAGTTCAGAGATGTTCAATATGGCCCTCTCCAGACACACGAGCAATATCAACCCGATACTCCAACTCGTTCCACACTCTCTGTAGCATATCAGGCGTAACATTTTGGATAGCTGCTGTTATTTCTCGTTTCAAATCATCAATGGTGGCTGGGAGAGGTGGCCGAAACACCATATCCTTAACATACCCCCATAAGAAAAAATCGCAGGGGGTAAGATCAGGGCTTCTTGGAGGCCAGTGATGAAGTGCTCTGTCACGGGCTGCCTGGCGGCCGATCCATCGCCTCGGGTAGTTGACGTTCAGGTAGTTACAGACAGATAAGTGCCAATGTGGTGGCGCTCCATCCTGCTGAAATATGAATTGTTGTGCTTCTTGTTCGAGCTGAGGGAACAGCCAATTCTCTAACATCTCCAGATACTGTAGTCCAGTTACAGTAGCACCTTCGAAGAAAAAGGGACCAAAAACTTTATTGGCTGAAATGGCACAGAAAACGTTCACCTTAGGCGAGTCACGTTCATACTGAGTTGTTTCCCGCGGATTCTCAGTGCCCCATATACAGACATTGTGACGGTTGACTTTCCCGTTAGTGTGGAAACTTGCTTCATCACTAAACACAATCTTTGAAACGAAAGATTCATCTGTTTCCATTTGAGCAAGGATAAAATCACAGAAATCGATTCTTTTAATCTTATCAGCTGCAGACAGTGCTTGAACCAATTTCAGACGATAAGGTTTCATAACTAACCCTTTTTCGTAGGACTCTCCATACAGTTGATTGTGGAATTTGCAGCTCTCTGCTAGCTCTGCGAGTCGATTTTCCTGGGCTGCGAACAAATGCTTGCTGGATGCGTGCTACATTTTCATCACTCGTTCTCGGCCGTCCAGAACTTTTCCCTTTGCACAAACACCCATTCTCTGTAAACTGTTTATGCGAACGTTTAATACACCACCTATCAGGAGGTTTAACACCATACTTCGTTCGAAATGCACGCTGAACAACTGTCGTCGATTCACTTCTGCCGTACTCAATAACACAAAAAGCTTTCTGTTGAGCGGTCGCCATCTTAGCATCAACTGACGCTGACGCCTAGTCAACAGCGCCTCAAGCGAACAAATGTACAACTAAATGAAACTTTATAGCTCCCTTAATTCGCTGACAGATAGTGCTTAGCTCTGCCTTTTGTCGTTGCAGAGTTTTAAATTCCTAAAGTTGTGGTATTCTTTTTGAATCACCCTGTACTATGTAGTGGTGAAGTGAAAACGTTTTTCTTCGATCCTTTCTACTTCCGGTGCGTTTCCTGCAGTCCAGGCGTGGCTGTCAACTTGGTGGATTAAGTCATCCAAGGCTATGAACTAATTACTCCAGAACGATCACGGAGGAAAATTATTCAGTGTGAATTTTATGTTAAACTTGCTACCGTCATCGCTTCGGATCTCACCGAAAACTGGTACTGAACATTTGCTTTTTCTGCTCACTATGGTGAATCTTTTACTTATTTGTTTATCACTATCATCTAAATGTTAATGTGAGTGATGGACAGACGTTTGCAATATGCGCTTTAAATCCTCTTGGTCGGTTGCTAACTGTTGAACACTGCGTTTAATGTTATTCAGTTATTACTTCAGACGGGGGCCGTTTGTTAAATAGTGGTTTTCCTAAGTTACTGCGATAATTTAGAGAGGGCTGAGGCAGAACATTGTTTTAACAGCACTTAACGACAACTGTCTTTTATTTATATTGTGCTGTAAACTTAAATGTTTTCACAGCGTATCGGCCATATTAAGCCTTGGGTTACTTAATCAAGCACAACTGTCTGCCTCCGTAGCACAGCGGTAGCGTTACCGCCTTCCACGCAATGGGGCCCGGGTTCGATTCCCGGCAGGGGACTGGGACACTCGAGGCGCCGAAGTGGTGTCAACTAAAATGACTTGCAATACGGCGGCCGAAGACCGAAGGGGGTATCCCGGCCAATAAATGGCTTACCATCATTTCGTAAAGTATAACTGGTATCTCCCGCGGTTTTTATAGACAAATATTATCAGTTGTTTAAATTCCTCTTTCAATGATGTAAATGTTCATTTTAATTGTGTTTCTCTCTCTCTCTATGTTACAGTTCTAAATCATTAGTTATTCTTACTAACTATTACTACCATTTCAGGGCTCCAGTGGGCTTATGTCAACGCTTTTCAACCGACTTATTTCAGAAGTATAATACTTTTCTTGAATTGTGCTCAAGTAAAAGTTATTTAATGAATTGAACTAGTCATTCGAAGGCCTTCATTGCTTATTAATTTCACAAATATTGTAGAGTATAATAAATGGACTGAGTGAACGTTGCTGATGATGGTGATGATAATGATGTTTCTTTGGGGCGCGCTCAACTGAGCAGTCATCAGCACCCTTACAAAGTCCAATTTTTTACGTAATCCAATCTAGCGACTGTCACCAATGATGCTTATGGTGATGAAACGATGTGGACAACACAAACACCCAGTCCCCGGGCAGAGAAAGTGAACGTTGCTCTCTTATTAAATCTGAGATCTGTTTTTCAAGAGCCGGCCGGAGTGGCCGTGCGGTTCTAGGCGCTACAGTCTGGAACCGAGCGACCGCTACTGTCGCAGGTTCGAATCCTGCCTCGGGCATGGATGTGTATGATGTCCTTAGGTTAGTTCGGTTTATGTAGTTCTAAGTTCTAGGCGACTGATGACCTCAGAAGTTAAGTCGCATAGTGCTCAGAGCCATTTGAACCATTTTTTTGTTTTCCAAGAAATTCTATGCTGAGGAATTTTGTCACTTTTGCAGAAGGCCAAGACATTAAAACTGTTTGCGCAAACATCCTGGTTAAAAAGCGTCTGACATCTTGCGACGTAAACCTACCTGGCCGTAGCCTATCAGTAATAAATGAGTGACTTAGACTGAGCGAAATAATTCAGATAAATTTTCTTTCCAGATGGGCCCCGGCATGCATTAGGTTAGTGAATGGCATATTAACTATTCTCGTCTTCCGCTGCACTCTGATTTTATTAGCTGGTTATTTACACATGAGGAGCATCGTTTCGCAATCTTGCCAGTTTAATGCCGCAATATACAATGCACAGTTTTTGCGTAAACAAATATAAAAACATACTTTTCATATCTTCCGTCTATTCTTGTAGATGTTTACGTTTTCACGTCTTGGAGAGCCTGTCGAAATATTTATCGGTTTTCGTGCTGTTAAAGTTTGTCAGAACTTTATGTACTATGTGCATTCTTCTTTTATTGCACTTATGACCATTTCACAGCACAATCCACTCCCTGACACATATATATTAACAACGAAATTCATATTCACGGAATTTCGAAGCGATATTTTATCGTCTCTGAATATCTTGCATGATCAGTTACCAAGATTTGGTCAGTTTTCAAAAATTGCTTTTACAAGAAAATGGCTCTGAGCACTAGGGGACTTAACATCTGAGATCATCAGTCCCCTAGAACTTATAACTAGTTAAACCTAACTAACCTAAGGACATCACACACATCCATGCCCGAGGCAGGATTCGAACCTGCGACCGTAGCGGTCGCTCGGTTCCAGACTGTAGCGCCCAGAACCGCACGGCCACTACGGCCGGCAGTCCGCGCACAAGCGATGGGACACAGCATCTCCGAGGTAGCGATGAGGTGGGGATTTCCCCGTACGACCATTTCACGAGTGTACTGTGACTATCAGGAATCCGGCAAAATATCAAATCTCCGACATCGCCGCGGCCGAATCCCACAAGAACGGGACCAACGACGACTGAAGGGAACCGTTCAGCGTGACAGAAGTGCAACCCTTCCGCAAATAGCTGAGCTATCAACAAGTGTCAGCGTGCGAACCATTCGATGAAACATCCTCGATGTGGGCTTTCGGAGCCGAAGGTCCACTCGTGTACCCTTAATGAATACACGACACAAAACTTTACACCTCGTCTGGGCCCGTTACACCGACATTGAACTGTTGATGACTGGAAACACGTTGCCTGGTCGGACTAGTCTCTTTTCAAATTGTATCGAGCGGGTGGACGTGTGCGGGTATGGAGACAACCTCATGAATCCATGGACCCTGCATGTTAGTAGGGGACTGGTGGAGGCTCTGTGGGACGTGCGCATTTGCAGTGATATGGCAGCTCTGATCCGTCTAGATAGGACTCTGACCACCTGCATCCATTCGTATCCACTGTGCATTCCGACGGACTTGGGCAATGCCAGCAGGACAATGCAACACCCCCACCCCCTCCAGTACTGCTACAGAGTGGCCGCAGGAACACTCTTCTGAATAAACACTTCCGCTGGCCACCAAACTCCCCATACATGAACATTACTTAGCACATCTTGGATGCCTTGGAATGCGCTGTTCAGAAGAGATCTCCACCCCCTCGTACTCTTGCGGATTTATGGACTCCCCTGCAGGACTCATGGTGACATTTCCCTCCAGCGCTACTTCTGACGTAAGTTGAGTCCATGCCACGTAGCGCTGCGGCACTTCTACGTGCTCTCGGGGCGTTACATTATATCAGGCAGCTGTACCAGTGTAGTTTGAGGAAGACCATCAGTCTGGAAACAAGTCATAAAAGCGTTTGTTTGGAATGTGGCCCTATATGGGTTCGAAACTTGGTCAATAAAAAAAGTGCTAGAAAGCCTGGAAATTTGGTGCTACTTGAGGATGATGAAAACCAGCTGGAGAGACGGTCACCGATGAAGAGGTGCCGAGAAGAATACAGGACACAAGATCTCTATGGAGACGCATTCGTAGAAGAAAACACAAACACGGAGGACGCTTTTTGAAAGACAATAACATCATTGGAACGATAGCAGAAGCAGCGATTGAGGGGAAAATCCCCAGAGAAGACCAAGGATGTCACACATGCTGCACACAATGAATGATGTACGATGCAGTACATACGCAGCAATGAGGAAGTCAGGCAGAAGAGGGGATGGCGTACTGCCGCAAATGATCCTCCGCGTTGAAGACTAAAGAGATGAGTTGCAGTGAATTCGCTGAGAGGGTGTCTGTACTCATACAACACCGACTTCCGACAGGTTCAATACTTCGGAAGGCATCTGCGCACAAAATTTGCCGACTGCTACTGGCTGTTACCGTTAGATGAGTCAACAGTGAAGTGGGAACGGTGACCTCGGCAACGGTGGCATACTGGAGTGGGGCGATTCGCCGTTGCTAAGCAACCTAATTCCCGACACGGGCGCGCGGACAGATTATACTAATTCCCGAGCGGCGCGGCGGAGAAAAGCCCCGCGGGAGGGCGACATTCGCGCCCCCGCCCCCGCCCTCCGCCCCCGCAGCGGGTGCGTGCAGCGCGTGCGGTGCGTGAGGACGCATGCCGACGCCGCCGTCGCCGCCGCCGCCGCCGCCGCCACCCGCGCACCTCGGCCGTGCCCGCCTCCAATTAGCGCGACGTGCTGGCCGGCCGGGGCGGCGGCGCGCCGCCCCCGCGCCGCGTCACGCGCGCCAGACGTGACTTTGCGGCCGTCTCTCCAGTTGGCGCCCTCGTTAACGAGCCATTACGGCGGCGACGGTCGAGCGGGGGCGGCGGGCGGGGGCGGCGGCGGCGGAGGCGGCAGGGTGTGGGTGACTAGCTGGCTACTGTTCGCCCCGCGCCTGTCTCTGCCCACGGGGTCAGACGCAGTGCGCTACGAGTCCAAAGTCCGATTCTAGTTGATGTTGTGCTCGTCGACTTCAAGAAGGCGTCTGATACGTGCCCTCACTCTCGTTTAGTGAATGTTGGGTTAATTTGCGAGCATCAAAATATGTAACACAGACGCCCGTATCTTCTAACTGCATGGAACTTACATGAAATTTTTCAGAAAAGCAACTGAGATAATACTGACTGTCCAAAATTCGAAAAATACTCTACTGGCCATTAAAATTGCTACACCAAGAACAAATGCAGATGATAAACGGGTATTCATTGGACAAATATATTATACTAGAACTGACATGTGATTACATTTTCACGCAATTTGGGTGCATACATCCTGAGAAATTAGTACCCAGAACAACCACCTCTGGCCGTTATAACGGCCTTGATACGCCTGGGCATTGAGTCAAACAGAGCTTGGATGGCGTATACAGGTACAGCTGCCTATGCAGCTTCAACACGATACCACATTTCATCAAGAGTAGTGACTGGCGTATTGTGACGAGCCAGTCGCTCGGCCACCATTGACCAGACGTCTTCAATTGGTGAGAGATCTGGAGAATGTGCTGGCCAGGGAAGCAGTAGAACATTTTCTGTATCCAGAAAGGCCCGTACAGGACCTGCAAGATGCGGTCGTGCATTATCCTGCTGAAATGTAGGGTTTCGCAGTGATCGAATGAAGGGTAGAGCCACGGGTCGAAACACGTCTGAAATGTGACGTCCACTGTTCAAAGTGCCGTCAATGCGAACAAGAGGTGACCGAGACGTGTAACCAATGGCACCCCATACCATCACGCCGGGTGTTACGCCAGTATGGCGATGACGAATACACGCTTCCAATGTGCGTTCACCGCGGTGCCACCAAACACGGGTGCGACCATCATGACGCTGTAAACAGAACCTGGATTCATCCGAAAAAATGACGTTTTGCCATTCGTGCACGCAGATTCGTCGTTGAGTACACCATCGCAGGCGTTCCTGTCGGTAATGCAGCGTCAAGGGTAAACGCAGCGGTGGTCTCAGAGATGATAGTCCATGCTGCTGCAAACGTCATCGAACTGTTCGTCCAGATGGTTGTTGTGTTGCAAACGTCCCCATCTGTTGACTCAGGGATCGAGACGTGGCTGCACGATCCGTTACAGCCATGCGGATAAGATGCCTGTCATCTCGACTGCTAGTGATACGAGGCCATTGGGATCCAGCACGGCGTTCCCTATTACCCTCCCGAACCCACCGATTCGATATTCTGCTAACAGCCATTGGATCTCGACCAACGCGAGCAGCAATGTCGCGATACGATAAACCTTAATCGCGATAGGCTACAATCCGACCTTTATCAAAGTCGGAAACGTGACAGTACGCATTTCTTCTCCTTACAAGAGACATCACAACAACGTTTCACCAGGCAACACCGGTCAACTGCTGTTTGTATACGAGAAATCGGCTGGAAACTTTCCTCATGTCAGCACGTTATAGGTGTCGCCACCGGCGCCAGCCTTGTGTGAATGCTCTGAAAGGTAATCATTTGCATATCACAGCATCTTCTTCCTGTCGGTTAAATTTCACGTCTGTAGCACGTCATCTTCGTGGTGTAGCAATTTTACTGGCCAGTAGTGTAAAAACTGGTATCGACAACTACTGTTGAGGAAAAGTAACGCTACAGGAGGATGTCCCGTTACAAGCATTTCTACAGTTTGTTGTTTTGCAGGTGATAGTCGGAATGGCAGAGTTACAAGCAAGTTTCTCGTCATTGGACTTACTGGCCGGCATGAAGTTTTTGTCTCTCTGCAGAAGTCAGTCACACCGAGATGCCACAAACACTGGGATAGAAGTGTGCTTCCGGCGTCAGTCTGGAAACTTGGATATCTCGTTTTATTTCTGACCGTTTCACTATTGAAGATGAGCCGCGCAATGGTCGTTGTAAAATCTCTACGGACGCTGCAACATCCGATGCTGTCCATGAGCCGATTCTTCAGGACCGATGAACAGCCACCATAAAGATAGCTGTGATACTGGACATCTCCCAGGAGCGTGCTGGTTCCATTATCACGACAATCCTAGGCATACGCAAGCTTTCGTCGAAATGGGTGCCGAAATATCTGAATTGAGACAGCGGAAGGAACACCTTCAGTCATCGGAAGCCAATTTGCGACATTTCGAAACTACAGAGACATTTTCGTCGAGGTTAGTGGCTGAGGATGAAACTTCACTTCTCATTTATGACCCTAAAACCAAGAAATAATCAAAAGAGTGCCTACACACAGGGTCCCCACGGCCAAAGCAGTTCCACAATCGGAAAGCAGCGTCCGTTTTTAGAGACAAAGGTGGCATTCTGTTGGTGGACTATTTACCTCAGGGACCTGTTATAACATTTTTTTTGGTCATTACTCTTCTGACTGGTTTGATGCGGCCCGCCACGGATAGCTCTCCTGTGCTAACCTCTACATCTCGGAGTAGCACTTGCAACCTACATCCACTATTACTTTCTGAATGTATTCCAATCTCTGTCTTCCCCTTCAGTTTTTGCCTTCTACAGCTCCCTCTAGTACCATGGAATTCTGTTGGTGGACTATTTACCTCAGGGACCTGTTATAACATTTTTTTTGGTCATTACTCTTCTGACTGGTTTGATGCGGCCCGCCACGGATAGCTCTCCTGTGCTAACCTCTACATCTCGGAGTAGCACTTGCAACCTACATCCACTATTACTTTCTGAATGTATTCCAATCTCTGTCTTCCCCTTCAGTTTTTGCCTTCTACAGCTCCCTCTAGTACCATGGAATTCATTCCCTCATGTCTTAACATATGTCCTATCATCCTGTCCCTTCTCCTTATCAGTGTTTTTCACATATTCGTATCCCCTCCGATTCTGCGCAGATCCTCCTCATACCTTACCTTATCAGTCCACTTAATTTTCAACATTCGTCTGTAGCACCACATCTCTAGTGCTTCGATTCTCTTCTGTTCCGGTTTTCTCACAGTCCACGTTTCACTACCATACAATGCTGTATTTCCGGCGTACATACTCAGAAATTTCTTCCTCGAATTAATGCCGGTATTTGATATTAGTAGACTTTTCTTGGCCAGGAATGCCTTTTTTGCCATTGCTAGTCTCCTTTTGGTGCCCTCCTAGCTCCGTCCTTCATTGGTTATTTTACTGCCTAGGTAGCAGAATTCCTTCACTTCATCTACTTCGTGACTATCAATACTGATGTTAAGTTTCTCGCTGTTCTCGTTTCGACTACTTCTCATTACCTTCGTCTTTCTTAGATTTACTCGCAGTCCATACTCTGTACTCGTTAAACTGTTCATTCCGTTCAGCAGATCATATAATTCTTCTTCACTTTCACTCAGGATAGCAATGTCATCAGCGAATCGTATCGGTGATATCCTTTCACATTGAATTTTAATTTCACTCCTGAACCTTTCTTTTATTTCCCTTATTGCTTCCTCGATGTATAGATTGAACAGTAGGGGCGAAAGTCACCGTCCTTGTCTTACACCCTTCTTAATACAAGCACTTCGTTGTTGGTCGTCCACTCTTATTATTCCCCCTTGGTTGTCTCTCCCTATAGCTTACCCCAACTTTGTTCAGAATCTCGAAGAGCTTGCACCATTTTATATTGTCGAACGCTTTTTCCAGATAGACAAGTACTATGAACGTGTCTAGATTTTTCTTTAGTCTTGCTTCCATTATTAACCGCAACGTCAGGAATGTCTCTCTCGTGCCTTTAACTTTCCTAAAGCCTAACTGATCGCCATCTAGCGCTTTCACAATTTTCTTTTTTATTCTTCTGTATATTGTCAGCAACTTGGATGCATGAGCTGTTGAGCTGATTGTGCGATAATTCTCGCTCTTCTTAGCTCTTTCCGTCTTCGGAATTGTGTGGATGATGCTTTTCCGAAAGTCAGATGGTATATCGCCAGACTCATATATTCTACACACCAACGTGAATAGTCGTTTTGTTGCCACTTCCCCCAATGATTTTAGGAATTCTGATGGAATGTTATCTATCCCTTCTGCCTTAAAATCAAATGGTTCAAATGGCTCTGAGCACTATGGGACTTAACATCTGTGGTCATCAGTCCCCTAGAACTTAGAACTACTTAAACCTAACTAACCTAAGGACATCACACACATCCATGCCCGAGGCAGGATTCGAACCTGCGACCGTAGCAGTTGCGCGGCTCCGGACTAAGCGCCTAGAACCGCGAGACCACCGCGGCCGGCCCTTCTGCCTTATTTGACCGTAAGTCCTCCAAATATTTTTTTAAATTCTGAGTCTAGTACTGGATCCCCTATCTCTTCTAAATCGACTCCTGTTTCTTCTATCACATCAGACAAATCTCCCCCCTCATAGAGGATTTCGATGTATTCTTTCCACCTATCCGCTCTCTCGTCTGCATTTAACAGTTGAATTCCCTTTGCACTCTTAATGTTATCACCCTTGCTTTTAATGTCAGCGGAGGTTGTTTTGACTTTCCTGTATGCTGAGTCTGTCTTTCAGACAATCATATCTTTTTCGATGTTTTCAGATTTTTCCTGCAGCCATTTCGTCTTAGCTTCCCTCCACTTCCTATTTATTTCGTTCCTCAGTGACTTGTATTTCTGTATTCCTGAGTTTCCCGGAACATTTTTGTAGTTCCTCCTTTCATCGATGAAGTGAAGTATTTCTTCTGTTATCCATGGCCGGCCGGAGTGGCCGTGCGGTTCTAGGCGCTACAGTCCGGATCCGAGGGACCGCTACGGTCGCAGGTTCGAATCCTGCCTCGGGCATGGATGTGTGTGACGTCCTTAGGTTAGTTAGGTTTAATTAGTTCTAAGTTCTAGGCGACTGATGACCTCAGAAGTTAAGTTGCATAGTGCTCAGAACCATTTGAACCATTTGTTATCCATGGGTTCTTCGAAGTTACCTTCTTTGTACCTATCTTCTCCTTTCCATCTTCTGTGATGGCCCTTTTTAGAGATGTCCATTCCCCTTCAACTGTACTGCCTACTGCGCTATTTCTTATTGCTGTATCTATAGCGTTAGAGAACTTCAAACGTATCTCGTCATTCCTTAATACTTCCGTATCCCACTTGTTTGCGTATTCATTTTTCCTGACTAATGTCTTAAACTTTAGCCTACTCTACATCACTACTATATTGTGATCTGAGTTTACATGTGATTTCGGAATCTCTGTCTGACCATGATGTAATCTAATTGAAATCTTCCCGTAGCTCCCGGCGTTTCCCAAGTATACCTCTTCCTCTTGTGATTCCTGAACAGAGTATTCACTATGACTAGCTGAAACTTGTTACCGAACTCATTTAGCCTTTCTCCTCTCTTATTCCTTGTCCCAAGCCCATATTATCCTGTAATCTTTTCTTCCGCTCCTTCCCCTACAACTACATTCCAGTCCCCCATCACTATAAGATTTTCATCCCTCTTTACATGCTGTATTACCCTTTCAATATCCTCATACACCTCTCTTCATCTTCAGTTTATGACGTCTGCATGTGCACCTGAACTACCGTTGTCGGTGTTGGTTTGCTGTCGATTCTGATAAGAACAATCCTATAAGTGAACCATGTGATTCACTCTCTGCCCTACCTTCCTATTCATAACGAATCCTACACCTGTTATACCATTTTCTGCTGCTGTTGATATTACCCGATACTCATCTGACCAGAAATCCTTGTCTTCTTTTCACTTTACTGAGCCCTACTGTATCTAGATTGAGCCTTTGCATTTCCCTTTTCATATTTTCTAGTTTCCCTACCACGTTGAAGCTTCTAACATTCCACGCTCCAACTCGTAGAACGTCTTCTTTCTCGTCGATTATTGAGTGTTTTTCTCATGGTAACCTCTCCCTTGGCAGTCCCCTCCCGGAGATCCGAATGGGGGACTATACCGGAATCTTTTGCCAATGGAGAGATCGTCATGACACTTCTTCAATTACAGGCCACATGTCCTGTGGATACACGTTACGTGTCTTTAATGCAGTGGTTTCCATTGCCTTCTGCATCCTCATGTCGTTGATCATTGCTGATTCTTCCGCCTTTAGGGGCAATTTCCCACCCCTAGGACAAGAGAGTGCCCTGAACCTCTATCCGCTCCTCCGCCCTCTTTGACAAGGACGTTGGCAGAGTGAGGGTGACTTCCTGTGCCAGAAGTCTTCGGCCGCCAATGCTTTTTAGTAATCAAAATTGAAACAGTGACAGGACTCGAACCTGGAAACGAAAGCGTTTTGATTGTGAATCAAAGACGCTACACCAAGGCCACGGCTCCAACTTATTATTGGACATGTGAAAGACGTCAGTCAAAGGTTCGTCGTCTGTGTGATTGTCTCGGCTGTAGACTTATGGACTTGCGTTATCGACTGGGCAATTGTCCCTTTGACAGTTCAGGTTGCGCTACACAGAGGAAGCAGTTACTCGGGTAGCTGTTTAGTCCTATGCAGAAAGTAGGGAACGTTTCCGTCTGACGCCGGTAGGCGCGCACCAATCGCGTATATTTCGGTATGTGCGTGCTCGGCAGCTCAGTCGGCATCCATCCGTGACAGCGGGAACGTCTCTGCACGTCTGGTTTTCTTGATATTCGAATTTGAAATGTGCGCTGCAATCGAAAATCCCGCCAGTTGTGAGGTGCCGTCTGTGATACGGTTTTTGTTGGCAAAAAACCTAAAACCCACAGAAATTTATCGTGAACTGTGCGAAGTGTACGGAAACAACGTAATGAGTGAACGTTCCGTCCTGAAATTGTGGATTCGGTTTCAAAATGGCCGAAACAACGTTCACGATGAAGAGAAGAGTGGACGAGCAGTGTGACTAACAATCTTGTCGCTAAAGTTGATGAAACGATTCGTGAAAACCGTCGCTTCACAAGAACGGAAGTTCCGTTTTCTTTTCCACAACTTTCACGGACTTTGTTGTTTGAAATTGTAACTCAAAAGCTAGGCTACCACAAAGTTTGTGCACGATGGGTGCCCAAAATGCTTACAGAGCGCCATAAAGAACAGCGAATGGGGGCAACGTTGACATTTCTGGAGGCCTACCACGAACATGGTGATTCATTACTGGATCGAATCGTAAACGGTGACGAGACATGGGTTTAACATGTCAACTGCGAGACAAAATTACAGTCCATGGAGTGGGGGCACACAAGCCGCCCCCCCCCCCCCCCCAAAACCAAGAAATTGTTTGCAATCCTTGTCAATAAGGAAGTTGATGGCGACAGTGTTTTGAGATAGGTAAGGTGTGCTTCTTATTGATTTTCTAGGACGTGTAATGGTTCAAATGGCTCTGAGCACTATGGGACTTAACATCTTAGGTCATCAGTCCTCTAGAACCTAGAACTACTTAAACCTAACTAACCTTAGGACATCACACACATCCATGCCCGAGGCAGGATTCGAACCTGCGACCGTAGCAGTCCCGCGGTTCCGGACTGCAGCGCCTAGAACCGCACGGCCACCGCGGCCGGCCTAGGACGTGAAGCAACAATAAATTCTGCTCGGTACTGTCAAACTTTGCACAGTCTTAAAAGAGCAGTTAAAAAAAAACCCAAGTATAGCTGACGTCCAAAATTTTGTTTTTGCACGACAATGCTCGACCTCACGCGGCAAACCGCACAAAGGAACTCCTTAACTCATTCAAATGGGAAATTTTACCTCATCCGCTGTACAGCCCCGATCTTGCACCAAACGACTTCCACTTGTTTTCCAAGATGAAGAACTGGCTTGCAACGCAGCGCTTTGATGACGACGCTGAACTCCAGGCGGGCGTGACTCACTGGCAACAGTCTCAGGCGGCATAATTTTACGAGGAAGGTCTTTCAAAGCTTGTCCACCGCTATGATAAGTGCCTCAATGCGTGTGGTGACTAAGTGGTGCCGGCCGCTGGTGGCCGAGCGGTTCTGGCGCTACAGTCTGGAACCGCGCGACCGCTACGGTCGCAGGTTCGAATCCTGTCTCGGGCATGGATGTGTGTGTTGTCCTTAGGTTAGTTAGGTTTAAGTAGTTCTAAGTTCTAGAGGACTTATGACCTCAGCAGTTAAGTCCCATAGTGCTCAGAGCCATTTGAACCATTTGACTAAGTGGAAAAGTAGTGAGTCAGTCGCTCTATCAGATGTATATAATAAAATGTTATTCTTGTATATAGTTTTTTAATGTCAAAACGCTCCCTAATTTCTGAATAGCCCTCGTATAATTATTATTATTATTATTAACACAGTCCATCTGTGTACCAACTTTTTTATTTTTTTTTTTTAATTTTTGGAATTTTTTGTATTTTTTCATTTTTTTTATTTTTTTGTAGCCGATCCTCATTTCTCCTACTATTTTTTTGCAGACCTCTGCCACTTTTTTTTCTGGTCGGCTTCCTATTTTTCTGCAAGCCAGACGTCTTAACCACTTTTCCTAACATAAATAACATAAATATTTCTTCTTAATTTTCATTACAGGGAATTAGTCTTCCTCCTTAGAATAAAAGACAAATTAAAATGAACGTGATGTTCTCATCTTCGTAGGAAAACATAAAATCTTGTTTCCGCTTGCAGTTACAACTTTTTTTAGAACAAAACTTCTTATCACATAAGGTGATTAAAAAATTAAATAAAATATTTTTTTTGTCTAATTTCTGCATGCTGATTTAGACCTGAGCGTCTTGCCACGGACTGTATTTTTTTTCTGAAATTTCTCGTGAAAGGATCTAATACATTCTTGTGCTAGTTATCTGTAATCGTGCAGACTATTATCTCAGACGTCTGTACTAATCCTTATCTATTATTGTTCTCCGTAGCATTTTATTCCATGATTCTATTTAAGAAGCATGTGTAATTTTTTTTTTCTGTAGTCTTTTGTCCGCATCTGATGATGGTGCTGAGTCGTTAGGTACACCTAGTAATCTTCTTTGCTTGCATTTTCTGCTTCAAGATACAGTACAGTGTGGCGTGTGCCCTTTTAGCCAGTTAACAGAGTTTCTTTTCGTATTAGGATATGGCACTCAGTCGGGAGTCAGAAAATCTGAGGCGATGAATATGGTTAACTATATGCCAAATTTCTCTGACTTTTTCACACACAAATTGGAGTTCTTCAGTATGAAGAAGGTTGCATAACGCGCAAAAAAAGGGTTCAAATGGCTCCAAGCACTATGGGACTTAACGTCTGAGGTCATCAGTCCCCTGGACTTAGAACTAAGTAAACCTAACTAACCTAAGGAGGCAGGATTCGAACCTGCCACCGTAGAAGCCTCGTGGTTCCGGACTGAAGCGCCTAGAACCGTTTGGCCACCGCGGCCGGCCATAGCGCGCACATGGGCGAATTTCTGAGATGTATAGCATGCAGTTTGGAATTAGTTGATATTTTCCTGTTGACTACGTTATATCAAGTTGCTTTCTCCTTGGAGGGTTAGTTCCGCTCGTGGATGTTTTTCCAAATTGCAGACCAGTCGTTGTTCGGGTATTTTCTTTCAGTGATATTTCCTTCCTTAGCTTCCATCAGATATGTATAGAAGTCCTTTACTTTCGTCAGTTGCTGCTCTGAGTGAAATGTTTTTAGGTGACAAAGACCAGCTGGCATATGCCGCACATCTATTGGCGGCTGCATGCTTCCACGAGCAATTTCATTCAGCAAGTGGGCTGTTAAGCTGTCCGGCAGCTGTTTCCATTGCTTGTAAATGCGATACACGTATAACGCTCGCGACTTGTAACTGCCATCAACGAGGTTTAAATGTCCTTTCCTTGTTGGGAGTATTAGTGTTTCGAATTTCACCTTGAAAATGTTGCCTTGACTTACAAAGCTTCCCATCGCGGACATAATTCTTCGGGCCACCTCGTAAGTCACATGGTTTGTATTTTCATTTACATTTGCACCACAGTGTTTGGTAATTGTTTTACGAGATGTTTTCAACTCTCCTAATTTATTTTTGCAAAATCTTATGACTTATTTTTGTACTCTGGGTGCTTTGTTTCAAGACGGCGCCGGAGTTTTGCTAGTTTTAAACATTCATTCGAAAGGCTTTCATAGCAAATTATACATTGAAGTTTTAGGCTGTTGCTCAGGTCCAGTGAACGTAAAACCGATTTCCAAGTAATCAGAGTTATATTTTCAAATTTTTCCAGTAACCTTAACACTGATCTTGGAAGGGTTAGGTTCAATCGACACTGGCAACTTCGGTTCGAGAGTCACTGACTTACTTGCTTGAACATCAAATGCATTATCTTCCTCTTGGTCTGTAGGCCTTTCTTGTTCTAACGAACCCTTTTTTAACCAACGGTTCATTTTTAACAACGCGAACTGTAGCTTCCGCGAAAAACAACGCTTTACAAACACTACTGTTTTAATACAGAATATTGAATATGTAAACAACACGGTTGTGAAAGCACTGGCAATAAATTACCAATGGTCGATTGTCGTCTGAAATGCGAGTTTCTGTGTAAAGTGACTGTCAGTTGTCAGCTGCAAAGAGGCAGCGCGCCCAGTCTAACGGCATACAGCCTCTATCTAATTCTAGGCCGGCCGCGGTGGTCTAGCGGTTCTAGGCGCTCAGTCAGGAACCGCGCGACTGCTACGGTCGCAGGTTCGAATCCTGCCTCGGGCATGGATGTGTGTGATGTCCTTAGGTTAGTTAGGTTTAAGTAGTTCTAAGTTCTAGGGGACTTATGACCACAGATGTTGAGTCCCATAGTGCTCAGAGCCATTTGAACCATTTTTTTCTAATTCTAGTTTTGCGCTAGAGAGTGCTAGAGTTAGTTGCCTCTAGAAAGACACTAGATGCAGAGGTTAGCGCAAGCTAAAGCTCTGCTCATGCAGAAAGCGCCAAAAACAAAAAATCTGTTAGCATACGAAATATATTTAATATATTTTTTATTCTAATAGCATCTTGCGGACGCCTCTGGCATAGCTCGTGGACCCCTGGGGGGCCGCAAACCACCTGTTGGGAAGTGTTACAAACGATTTGGGAGACAATCTGAGCTGCTGTCTTGGGACGTTTGCACGTGACTCTGTCGTTTATCAACTAATAAAGTCATCGGAAGATAAAAAATGCAAAACGATTTAGAACAGATATCTGAATGGTGCGAAAATTGGCAGTTGACCCTAAATAACGAAAAGCGTGAGATCATCCTCGTGAGTGCTAAAAAGGATCCGTTAAAACTTCGGTTACACTATAAATCAGTCAAATACACTCCTGGAAATTGAAATAAGAACACCGTGAATTCATTGTCCCAGGAAGGGGAAACTTTATTGACACATTCCTGGGGTCAGATACATCACATGATCACACTGACAGAACCACAGGCACATAGACACAGGCAACAGAGCATGCACAATGTCGGCACTAGTACAGTGTATATCCACCTTTCGCAGCAATGCAGGCTGCTATTCTCCCATGGAGACGATCGTAGAGATGCTGGATGTAGTCCTGTGGAACGGCTTGCCATGCCATTTCCACCTGGCGCCTCAATTGGACCAGCGTTCGTGCTGGACGTGCAGACCGCGTGAGACGACGCTTCATCCAGTCCCAAACATGCTCAATGGGGGACAGATCCGGAGATCTTGCTGGCCAGGGTAGTTGACTTACACCTTCTAGAGCACGTTGGGTGGCACGGGATACATGCGGACGTGCATTGTCCTGTTGGAACAGCAAGTTCCCTTGCCGGTCTAGGAATGGTAGAACGATGGGTTCGATGACGGTTTGGATGTACCGTGCACTATTCAGTGTCCCCTCGACAATCACCAGTGGTGTACGGCCAGTGTAGGAGATCGCTCCGCACACCATGATGCCGGGTGTTGGCACTGTGTGCCTCGGTCGTATGCAGTCCTGATTGTGGCGCTCACCTGCACGGCGCCAAACACGCATACGACCATCATTGGCACCAAGGCAGAAGCGACTCTCATCGCTGAAGACGACACGTCTCCATTCGTCCCTCCATTCACGCCTGTCGCGACACCACTGGAGGCGGGCTGCACGATGTTGGGGCGTGAGCGGAAGACGGCCTAACGGTGTGCGGGACCGTAGCCCAGCTTCATGGAGACGGTTGCGAATGGTCCTCGCCGATACCCCAGGAGCAACAGTGTCCCTAATTTGCTGGGAAGTGGCGGTGCGGTCCCCTACGGCACTGCATAGGATCCTACGGTCTTGGCGTGCATCCGTGCGTCGCTGCGGTCCGGTCCCAGGTCGACGGGCACGTGCACCTTCCGCCGACCACTGGCGACAACATCGATGTACTGTGGAGACCTCACGCCCCACGTGTTGAGCAATTCGGCGGTACGTCCACCCGGCCTCCCGCATGCCCACTATACGCCCTCGCTCAAAGTCCGTCAACTGCACATACGGTTCACGTCCACGCTGTCGCGGCATGCTACCAGTGTTAAAGACTGCGATGGAGCTCCGTATGCCACGGCAAACTGGCTGACACTGACGGCGGCGGTGCACAAATGCTGCGCAGCTAGCGCCATTCGACGGCCAACACCGCGGTTCCTGGTGTGTCCGCTGTGCCGTGCGTGTGATCATTGCTTGTACAGCCCTACAGCCCTCTCGCAGTGTCCGGAGCAAGTATGGTGGGTCTGACACACCGGTGTCAATGTGTTCTTTTTTCCATTTCCAGGAGTGTATAAAGGCCGTAAGTTCGACTAAATACCTGGGTGTTACAATTACGAACAACTTAAATTGGAAGGAAGACATGGAAAATGTTTGGGAAAAGCTAACCAAAGACTGCGTTTTATTGGAAGGACACTTGGAAAATGTAACAGACCTACTAAGGAGACTGCCTACACTAGGCTTGTCCGTCCTCTTTTAGAATATGGCTTCGCGGTGTGGGATCCTTACCAGGTAGGACTGATGGAGTACATCGTAAAAGTTCAAAGAAAGGCAGCACGTTTTGTATTATCACGAAATATAGGAGAGAGTGTCACAGAAATGATACAGGATTTGGGCTGGACATCATTAAAAGAACGGCGTTTTCGTTGCGACGGAATCTTCTCACGAAATTCCAATCACCAACTTTCTCCTGAGAATGCGAAAATATTTTCCTGACACAGACCTACATAGGGAGGAACGATCACCACGATGAAATAAAGGAAATCAGAGCTCGTACGGAAAAACATAGGTGTTCGTTCTTTCTGCGCGCTATACGAGAGTGGAGTAATAGAGAACTGTGAAGGTGGTTCGATGAACCCTTTGCCAGGCACTTAAATGTGATTTGCAGAGTATCCATGTAGATGTAGATAAATTATAAAACGTGATTCATCCGAAAAGACTATCTGTTGCCACGCAGTGAAACCAGTTGAGGTATTGGCCTGCAAATTCCAGCCTTCAACGCCGATAAAAAGAACAGCATATGTGCATGAATAAGGCGTCAATCACAGACGCTCATACGCATCAACTTCCGCTAAACGGTTGTTGAAGAGACACCGTTGGTAGCCACTTAGTTCAACTGGACAGTCAGTTGCACAACAGCTGCACGTCTGTTCACCCGCATACATCTCCGCAGGCGTCGTTCATACCTGTTATGCATACCGCGTGGTGCACCAAAGTTGCCTACGCGCTGGTTTCGGAAAGCGCCATTTTGCACTGTGTACTTTAACCACGCGAACGTTTTACATCTTAGCAGCTTCGGAAATGCCTGCACCCTTGATCCGAAAGCCAATAACCATACGCCTCCGGACGTCAGATAAATCGCTCCGTTTCCGCATTTTCACAACGACAACGTTGAGGTGGAAGCGAAGCACACAAACGACAGCACCCAATGAGGACGAAGGGAACTAGTACAGAGCTTCCCCTCAAAACAAATGACACTAGACATCCAAACTTACGCACCGTACGGCCGGTTATCGTACTACCAGTCAGACCGATGACTTTTTGAGGTCGCGTATAGTCGTAAACTGATTAGCTAAAATGGTTCAAATGGCTCTGGGTACTATGGGACTTAACTTCTGAGGTCATCAGTCCCCTAGAACTTAGAACTACGTAGACCTAACTAACCTAAGGACATCACACACATCCATGCCCGAGTCAGGATTCGTACCTGCGACCGTAGCAGCCGCGTGGTTCCGGACTGAAGCGCCTAGAACCGCTCGGTCACAACGGCCGGCCGATTAGCTAAAACATTATGACCACCTTCTCAATAGCTTGTTTGTCCATCTTCGCAACGAAATACATCACTCATTCAGCGTACCAGCGATCCGACCTTTTGTTGGTAGTCTTGTGGAGGTATGTGGCATTAGATGTCTACGCACAGGTCATATAAATAACAGGCCGCTGATATGCGTACGCGGTGATGGCGCCTGATAGCGACCTAGATGGGTTCCATAGGATTTACATCAGGCGAATTTGGTCGCAAAGACATCAACATCAGCTCCCTATAATGATCCTGAAATAACTGTAGCCGGCCGGTGTGGCCGAGCGGTTCTAGGCGCTTCAGTCTGGAACCGCGCTACCGCTACGGTCGCAGGTTCGAATCCTGCCTCGGGCATGGATGTGTGTGATGTCCTTAGGTTAGTTAGCTTTGAGTAGTTCTAAGTTCTAGGGGACTGATGACCTCAGATGTTAAGTCCCTTAGTGCTCAGAGCCAGTTGAACCAAATCAATGTAGCGTGGTTCTGGCTCCGAGACACAGACAGTTATACTGCCCAAAGATGACATCACCATCGGGGAAGGCATCAACCATGAAGAGATGCAAGTGGTTCGCAGCTGTCAGCGTGTCGTCGTTTACTATCACAGGTCCCATGCATGCGCAAGAGCATTCTCCCATACCACAATACTGCTGCCACCAGCCTGCGTCCGAGGCGCGATGCACGTTTCGAACTGGCGCTCACCTCGATGACGGCATTTCTACCAAAAATGTGACATTAGATGTCTACGCACAGGTCATGTAAATAACAGGTCGCTGATATGCGTACGCGGTGATGGCGCCTGATAGAGACCTAGATGGGTTCCATAGGATTTACATCAGGCTAATTTGGTCGCAAAGTCATCAACAAGAGCCGACACGTTTCCATTGATGGATGGTCGAATGCTAGTGGTCCCGTGTCCACTGCAATCGTAAGTTACGATGCTGTTGGGTCAAGATGTGAACACGTAGAGGTGTCCTGCTGCGGAGCTCCATGTTCAACAATGTACGATGAATAATGTGCTCCTAAATACTTGTATGCACCAGCATTGTGCTGTTTCGGTAGAGATACCACAGATCGCCAACCTACTTTACAGAGTAGAAGAGCCTCCGAACCCCACGTTCTGTGAAGCATCTTGAACATCCAACCATTTGGCACCTGGTGGTAGTTTCACGGTCCTCCTACCTCTTCCCACGACAGTAGCACGTGAACATTCGACTAGCTACGCCATGTTGAAGGCTCTGCATAACAATAATCTGTCCTTTGTCAAAGCCGCTCATCTCAATGCATTTCCCCACTTGCAGCGCATATCTTCGCTAGGGTTATACCCCGTCCGTGTCTGCTCCAATTACATACTTTTGTTTACCACTTCACGTGCCCGCAACGCCACCAGGTGGCATCCAACGTCGTGGTGGGCAGTGGTGATAATGTTTTGGCTCATCAGTGTATGCTCATGGACCCCATGTTCGTTCACTTAAAATGATTGCCTATGTCTAACCTAACATCCTACATAAAGTCTGTACTTATTTTTTAAACACCCGGTGTATCATCCACTAGTAGCGTTGCCGCTTGCCATCTGTGAATGGTTACTGATTCAGCAATGTTCGATATCTAATGCGTTCAGTCCTGATCCGATTCATTATACACCAGTGTCTTCGGAGTAGATGGGAACCTGCTGGTCGCTCCCAGGGACTTTAGATTAGCTGCTGTCTCAAGAAGAAAGTGTGTTCCTGCCACTGAGTGTTCCAGGCGTATTGCATGCACAAATGACAGTTCTGCAATTTGATTGATGTCCATCACAGTGGTTTTTTTAGGTTTCAGTCGCTGGGATTCTGATTGAACCGTGGATTTAATTTCAAAGAGTATTCTTAAAATTTTATTTTACTTTCTAGCGATTCATTAAGAACATTAACACATTTAATCACACTATGTGAGCATGGAAGTAGTTGCCAGGGAGTAACTGATGAAATCATAATCAAATTGCTTTTAACAAATGGTAATTTTTTCCTAAAAAAATGGCTCTGAGCACTATGGGACTCAACATCTGTGGTCATAAGTCCCCTAGAACTTAGAACTACTTAAACTCAACTAACTTAAGGACATCACACACATCCATGCCCGAGGCAGGATTCGAACCTGCGACCGTAGCAGTCGCGCGGTTCCGTACTGAGCGCCTAGAACCGCTAGACCACCGCGGCCGGCAATTTCTTTTTTTTTTTTCCTAAAATCGTTTTTATGTTAAGAAACCAGATTCAAAATTATAAGCAAAAAGCACCCTCTAAATATCGAGTTACAATTTATCCAGAGGCAGAAAGAAACAAATTTTGAGGGTATGAGCTTTCGGGCTGAGAACCTTGCCGCTCCGTTTTGACACGGCCTTAGTCACGACCGCTCACAACAACCTCTGAAAGACTACACTGGTGCAAATCTGCAACACACCAGATTACTTTAAACTAAAAGTTTTAACAATTCACACAAGCACACAAACTATGCACCCCGTAGGAGGGATGGAAATGGTACAAACACTAAAATTAAAAGATTAACTTGATACCAAAGGTGCAACTTGATTTTAATTTCTAAGAAAAGTCCTACGGTGGAAGGGTGGTAACTTTATATACTAAAATGACCATTTACATAAAATCCCATGAAATGCAATCTTATATAAAATTATACAAGTTCGGCCAAACGAGTCAACATGCTCTACAGTACACATATACCGCCTCTCAAGATGATAGGCAAGATAAAAACATATTTCATGGATTAGGCCGTTACACTCCAAGCAATAAATTCGTTAAAACACCGAATCTGACAAACATGACAGAGGCAGCTCCGAACGACAGACATACTAGCACTCCGACCGACAATCTGACCGATTTCCAACTGTCAGATCCAACTGCACAAACAACAGAGAATACCGGCCGATGTCGAGTAAACCAAGATACCTACACCTTCTAACTCGGCCTCACCAAGATCCAGGCATCAAACACCACTCAAGACAAGTTTAAAAGAATACAGAAAACACAAGTAATAACTGTCAAATCACTACGGAAGAAAGCTGCGGGTTCTAGACAACAACACACACCACTTGTTATCAAACGCATGAACGGCTGAGGAAACAACAATCCACAAATAACGAACAAATCGTAACAGTCTAGATTTAAAAATAAGTTACTAATTACTCAACTTGCGGATCCTGATTCGGAGGAAAGCGAAACGTCGCTCTCGCAGCTAGCGCCTCCAAATGTAACAGCGCGTGCCCGCCGCCAAAAGCCCCGGCCTGGCTTCGCGCTGTGGAGACTGCGTCGCTGCTCAGTTCCGACGAACCAACAAGGTCCAGCCACATCCCGACTCGGAAAATGGTGTTCATCCTGAGGATCCAAGACGTCGTCGACTATGACGACCGGCCGATCAAACGACCAACGGCAGCCCGCTTTCGCCGACAGCGGTCCCGGCGAATACTAACACCATACGGATCCGACTGTTGCTGGCCGCCAACTCTTCCCGACTGATACTGGTGTCAGTGTTCAGCAGACCACATGTCGCCATCCGACGAGCCAGCCGACCGATCGACCAACGGCCTTCCGTCTGCGTCGACCACGGTCCCGGCGCGTACTGGCACCGTGCGGACCTACCTGCTGCTGACTGCCAACTCGTCCAACAGCGGAGTAACGACGAACCCGCCTCAGTCCACAACCCAACAGCGACCGAGACTTAGAGCCGGCTGACTAACATGCGAGTGTCTGCCTTCCGACTGACTCTGTCGACTTACTGCACCGACTCCTAGACTGACCGACTGGCGAGCTCATAGCACCCCTTAAATGCACGTGAACAGGCAACCTTTCCCCTTTCCCACCAGAGGGAGACACCAAAGCTGCAATGGCCACAGCGGCGCCACCGCCAGAAACGGAGGGCGACTGCTTCACACTACGCGCTGCGGCGCGCTCTTCAAAACAGCAGTTTTTACCACGGCTCACTGATAATGAAAATTTTGAGTATATTAGAAATTCTGTGGTGTCTTTTTTTAAAAAAATACTTGTCTACACGTTCAGCAATAGCTGCGATCTTCTTATCGTTGGTCGTGAATTACTAAGAACCGGTAGCCAGCGCATGTTTTTGGGACGAATACACCCTGTGATGAGCAGCTTTTGATTCAGATGTATGTCAACTATTGTTTGAGACTTTTTAGTCAGGTGGAAGAGCAGTATTCAGCAGCATGGTATGAAAGTGATAGCGCTCATAATCTGAGGACTGTTGTAGGGGTATCCCAGCCGTTTCCTGTTAACTTCTGGAGTATGTTGCTCCCAGTTTTGATTTTAGCTGCCGCAACCTGGAGATGGGTTTAGTGTGTCAATGACTTGTCTAGGGACACACCTAAGTAATTAGGAATGTTGCAATATTGGAGAGTCTGATCTCTAAATGTGACGTTAGATTTTTAGTTTGCTTGTTTACTGCGGTGCTGGAAAATTGCTAGAGTGGTCTCTTTGGGATTGGCTTGGAAACAATTACGTTCGAAGGGTTCATCCAACATCTTCAGGTGTGATGTTAGTGTTGCTTTCGCTTCCATAAATGTTTGATGCTGAGCATTCTTATCAGCGCAAATAAATTTTCTGGACTTCCTCTCTGGCAGCTCATATATATGCAAACTAAAAAGAAGTGGGCTCAAAACAGAATCTTGTGTGATACAATTAATTTAATTTCTGAAAATTTAACAGTTCTCTGAGAACATGTGGAAGTGGCTATTGCTCACAAGGGAACCTCCCAATCGCACCCCCCTCAGATTTAGTTATAAGTTGGCACAGTGGATAGGCCTTGGAAAACTGAACACAGATCAATCGAGAAAACAGGAAGAAGTTGTGTGGAACTATGAAAAAATAATCAAAATATACAAACTGAGTAGTCCATGTTGAAGATATGCAACATCAAGGACAGTTTAAATTTATCAGTGCCGTGGTCCCGTGGTTAGCGTGAGCAACTGCGGAGCGAAAGGTCCTTGGTTCAAGCCTTCCCTCGATTGAAAAATTTAATTTTCAATTTATGTCACAAACTCTTATGTTTTCATTACTTTTTTGGGAGTGATTATCACATCCACAAGGAAACCTAACCAGGGCAAGGTAGAAGAATATTTTTACCCATTCGTCAAGTGTACAAGTTAGGTGGGTCGACAACATATTCCTGTCATGTGACGCACATGCCGTCACCAGTGTCGTATAGAATATATCAGACGTGTTTTCCTCTGGAGGAATCGGTTGACCTGTGACCTTGCGATCAAATGTTTTCGGTTCCCATTGGACAGGCACGTCCTTTCGTCTACTAATCGCACGGTTTTGCGGTGCGGTCGCAAAACACAGGCACTAAACTTATTACAGTGAACAGAGACGTCAGTGAACGAACGGACAGATCACAACTTTGCGAAAATAAAGAAAATAAATTTTTCGCTCGAGGGAAGACTTGAACCAAGGACCTCTTTTTCGGCATCTGCTCTCGCTAACCACGGGACCACGGCACTGCTCAACTTACAGTGTCCATCTTGCAGATGGACTACTCAGTTTGTATATTTTGCTTATTTTTCCATAGTTCCACACAACTTCTTCCTGTTTTCTCGATTGATCTGTGTTCAGTTTTTCAAGCCCTATCCACTGTGCCAACTTATAACTAAATCTGAGGGGGGTGCGATGGGGAGGTTCCCTTGTCAGTGTCTTGCCACGTAGAGTGTTCGTTTTCCGACACAGAGTTCCCACTGATGAATTTGAGCAGGAATCTGTGGCACCAGACGGTACCATAGGCTGCAGTTATGCCTAAAAAGAACCCCATGTTTATCTTCTGCTTCTCGAAGCTGTTTTCGATATCAGTTGAAATTGTTAGCAACTGTTCCTCGGGTACTCTTCTTGGGATGAACACATCTTGCTCTATGCAGACATGTTTGATAGACAGATCATAAATCACAGAACGTCGTCTTAACCCTTTTGCAGTCAGGTATTTTGAGCGATGAATGCTAAAATGTTATACGTCTTCTTACTGTCATGCAGTGTTCTATAGGAACTGCTATATATCATGTTTCATTCAGTTTAAAAATGCGAGCTAATCCACAAAAGTATTTAGTTTATCATGCTGTACCTAAATTTTTATACTTCTTTACTTTAAACTGATAAGTGACGAAATAAGAAGTACTTTGAAAATAACATCAATTTGACTTGGTTTCCATGTAATTAACACTACACTTTATGTAAGGAAAGCTCACTAATGTCCAGGAAATCTATACCAATTTCTGAGTTAAATGACATAAATGATTTTTCAGATGTTATTTATGCAGATTACAAATGTAATAATTTGACAGTACATGGCTGTCTGCCCGATCTATGCAGTTCTTTATCATATAACCCCTGCGTCTCGGAGCAGGGTACATTTCAGGAGACCATTGGAATACCTTAAATGGTGTTGTGCACCAGTAGGAAAACAATGTAGGTCTTTTGTTGAGTCTGATATTCAGTAAGCATGCTGTAAAATGTCTCACCTCAGCTTTTGTGACATTCTTCCATTTTTTAATACGGGTTGGACAAAGTAGAATCATGTTCAGATAGAAATTGGTTGGCTGGGCGATTTGTTTCGGTGACAATTAGTTGAAGTAACGCTGCAGTGGAAAACAAGTGGAGAAGGTTCCACTGGTGGTATATCAACCGTTGGACGGAGAACATTTTTGCACACAAGCCACTTATCATGTGTCGCGCTCCCTCCCCCCACCCTTTTTCCCTTGCACACTTTCATCCGTGTCTGTTTCTGCTACTAATTGTGATACGACAAACCGGCCATGGGCATATGCTTTGGTCCAGTCGCAAATGGATGTGGCAGCGGCTACAGTATTTTTGTGCAGTCACTTCGATTTATTGTGTCTTCACTTTCGATGAATATACCAGCCATAACACTATTGACAGTTTCAGAACAGCTGCTACTTTCACTAAACTACCCTGCACCAACAGTATTTTGGAGTAATTTCAGTCTTGAACACGTTTTTAAGAAGTAAATAGCAAAAGGGAATGAAATATAAAAAAATTTACTCAAAGAAAAACAGCAGAGGAACAATATGAAATAACAATACTGAACGAAAACGAGAACGTCAGATGCAATAAAGAAAATTAAGCAAATATTACGAAGCACAATGTAAACAATCGAGCAACGCTGTAGTAGATATTTCGATGCAACGACGCCCAAAAGTTGGTAACTATCGATGTACATACACTATGTGATCAAAAGTATCCGGACACCTGGCTGAAAATGACTTACGAGTTCGTCAGGAGTCAACAGTCAACAGACGAGGTTGGCCTGTACGCTTTTGTGCTGTACGTGTCCCTTGATGTTTCCACTTCACTATCACATCGGAAACAGTGGACCTAGAGATGTTTAGGAGTGTGTAAACCTCGCGTACAGACGTATGACCCCAGATCAAATAAGAAACAGATTGACCGTCCTTACGGCGGAACAGGCAACCGTAAAAATAGTTTTTCCGTCGGTCAACAGATGTCGCAGGCGACGCTACAATGCTAACTGACCTGTCCAAGTCGCGGAATTGGCAACGCTTGATCTTCGGTGACGTGAATGACGCTGATTTGTGTTCGGCTAGAGCGCTTTGCGCGTAATGCATTATATACCATTAACACATTTAGTAGCTCAGTCTACATTAGCATGATAGAAAGTAATCTTTCATTAAGTATTTGCTAGGAGAGACCTTTGTGTGCAACCTTTTTCCGACTTTAAATATTATGATTAATTCTGGGAATGTGGTCCTATGGCGTTTTAAGCCTGGTCAACACTGAGCCAACTAAAATAGGAAAAACTGCATTCTCATAAGTGTAGACGAATTTGAGCAAACGACATTCAGTCGTGTTTGGTTCGTAAACTTTACTCCAGTGCCTCTGAAGTTCTTGCAAAAGTTAAGAAACACGTGATTTCTAATCTCTTCTGCGTGACATTACTTGCTTCGTAATTAAAACAAACATTGCCTATAATGTTGTTTCCCCTTCAGTGCTTAGCTTTTCATAGTGAGAAACAATTAAGTAGCGAAAGCATAACATGAATGTTTGCAAGTGTTTGCGTGATGAAATGCTGATTCTGTAGTCTTCAATTCCATTCGCCACTGCGAGACAATAACATTCAATCTTTTTCGGTACGCATTCGGTAGTGTTCGTTAATGTTCAGCTGGCTGTCGGTTTTTGAACAAAGCATCAAAAGAAGTTTGCCTCGTGTCCCCTTTGACGTTACCAGCACGGAGAGTACTCGTCTTCTTGCGAACTGCTTTATGTTGCTGCTAGTAAATTTCCTCGTCAGGTGTACTGAGGAGCCAGCGAAAGGCGTCAACCGACATATGTGCAAAATTCTGGAATAAATCTAAAGAAGGCTGGAGCTGCAACTCAGCGTTAAGTGCACTGGCACTACTTCCAAGCGTTTCACATCTACGTAACAAATTAAGCCACCAACATATTTATTTTCCTACGCCACTTTGCTTTGTCAAAATCAGTGGGCAAAATAATATTATCACAATATCAAAGATTTACATCGTAGCTGTAACTAGAAGTCTGCGCGGACAGGAAAAATGCCGCCGTCTATGTGCACCGCATCCACAAGATCATTATCCACATCTGCCAAGTTGCTTATCCGCATTCTGAGATATTAACGTTTTATAAAGCAGTTTAACCCACCACTGCTCTGGAAAGAGACCTGTGCCTGGCCTGAATTTTTGTCTGCTGATGTCCGCACTCGGTTATGATGCGAATTAAGGCTGGACATATTTCAGTAACAGTCATATCAAATTTAAATTCTTTTACTTTGCATGTAACTTATCGTAAATGATATAAGAGTGGCACAAAACGATGAATTTTGGATTGTTGAAAGGGGGCTGCAAACGCGGTAATATACAAGTGAAAGCGTGTTTTTCGAGCATATTTTGGCGGTGTCAACTTTGAAGAGCCACAGACGGCAAACCATAATTATGTTAAAAATTTACTTTGTACAGTTTAAAGATAACCCGCAAATATTCGCAACAGACGTACGCTTTTATCTGCAACACAGTTATTATTGAGGATATCCGCACTCGCGCAGACCTTTTACTATAAGTAGTGTTGTTTTCGAGTGAAAGCTGTGTGAGGATTATTAGCGCACAGATAAAAAAAATTAAAATAGGCAGTGTCTATAGTTTGCATGCCATGCTCGTTCTCTTCTATTCTCCTCCCTTCATCCCAGTATAAACGCTTGTTCACACGTATAAACGAATGGCAGTGAACATTGGCGAACTATCTACGAATACCCATTTGCAGCAGTGCAAACGAGGTCTTACACTCGTTCACTTCGTTCGCTCTAGTATATACCAGGATTTAGAGGGACCGATGACCTAGCAGTTAGATGACGGCTATTAATCATTTATTTAACTGTTGCGATTTCAGCTCTAGAGCCATTTTCAAGTACCAAGGGAAAGGTCTTGTAAGGTGATGCTTCTTAAATTGTTTACCAAATGTTACCACACTATGCTTTGCATTTTGTTATCCATATCTTATATTGGTTTCAGTTTTCACATTAAACAAAAAAATGCCTCTACAGCCAAATTTACGATAGTGAAGTGAATAAACAGTTTGTAAAAGTCCAAATTGCAGCAAGGATTTGATTTAAAAATTATATGATATGATTCTTGTACAGGAAGGGCTGCCACGTTATATCAGAATATAAGATCGATAAAATTTAGAAAGGATCGAATGCTTAGGACTCTTTATTCATTCTTACTCGTAACTAATTTATTGATTTACCTGATTTTAAAATTCACTCGCGTAAGCTTTCTTTATCCTTGACGGGAAATCTGAACATTTTTAGTTCAGGTTTTGTTCGTCTAATGCTTCCACAATTGATACACTCGCAGGCCCTCGGCATGACGACTCGATCCACTTACCGGTATGTCAGAAACAGCTCTACTTCACAGACGCCAAATAGTGGAAAGCTGCACGCGTTCGGCCGATGTTGCCACATATTTCACAGAACGGAGTGCCATCTTGTGGTTGATTCCACAAGTAAGGGTGTGACGCTGTTTCCGCCTGGTGACCGTTCCCTGACAAGGGTTGCCTGCTAGACCAAGCGATCGGGCAATCTGTTTCTTACGTGATCTGGGGTATGACACAACTGGCACCCAATCACCTGACCACGTTCGAAGTCTGAGAGTTCCCCATTCTGCTCTCTCACGATGTCTAATGACTACTGAGATCGCTGATATGGAGTACTAGGCAGAAGATGGCAGCACAATGCACCTAATATGAAAAAACATGTGTTTTGGGGGTGTCCGGATACTTTTGATCACATAGTGTAAATATCGAGTCGTTAATGATCAATACTGAGCAGGCCAGCTACACCTAGCCACGAAGGACCAATTTTATAAGCTAAGCAGAGTACTGTCGTTGGTAGATGGTAACGATAGATCGCTACCTTGACTGTCTAAGGGTTAAATCTCAAACCGCACATTCCAGCACTGAATCAAGCCTGTTTACGTTGCGCGCTTCAGAAGACGCTTCGCTACACAAAAGCCGGCTGGCCTGCTCGCTACGGCAGGCGAGCACGTGCACTGCAACGCCTCCACGCTTTCCAGAAGACAATGGCGCCGCCAGCGTCGTCCCGGTTTGAGGAAACCCCGTAGTGTAGAAAGTGGAGCGGCGCGGGAAAGGCGCGCGCCGGCCGGAAGTGACGGTGCAGACGTTAACGGGGCCGCCGCGGAACGGCGAGGCGAGGCGAGGTGGCTGCCGGAAGCCCTCAGGACTCGCTGTCTGGAGCGCCGCCAATCACAGCCAGCGGCCGCCTGCTCAGCTCCGTCTCCACAGGAGATGTCCCACTATAGCCCCGTTACTCCAGCGCTCGTAGCGTCCCCACGGTCTGAGCGAGTGAAAGGACGTGTCGCGCCGTCTCTTGCTGCTTGCAGTTCGCACAAAAACGAGTCTAGGCGCCGATCCGAAGTGGGTTGTCATACGGGTCATGAATTCGAAACAGTTAACTAAAGACGTTTATACATGGCTCTAAACAAAAAGTAAACTGTATTTTGAGAGGTGGTGGTATACGAGGTGTATTGAAAAGGTAAGGTGAGTTCATATTTTATGAAAAAATATTTATTTATTCATCAGTATTCATGTTGTCCCCCCCCAAAGCAATCCCCCTCAGATACAATACACTTGTACCAACGCTTCTTCCAATCCTCGAAGCACTTCTCGTAAGCACTTTTTGTTACAGTCTTGAGTACTTCCAGCGATGCAGTTTTTATTTCCTCAGGCGCTGAAAGTCTTCGTCTTTTCCTAGGGTCTCTTCAGCTTTGGGAACAGTAAGAAGTCGCAGGGGGCCAAATCCGGTGAATATGGTGGCTGAGGCATGACTGTCGTATTGTTTTCGCTCAAAAAATCTCTCACAGGCAACGATGAATGAGCAGGTACATTGTCGTGACGCAAAAGCCATGAATTGTTTTACCACAGTTCCGGACGTCTTCTGGCGAACGGCGCATAACGACAAGGTAATACTCCCTATTGATCGTACTACCTTCAGGCAAAATTCATGATGCAGTACGCCTCGGTAATTAAAAAAAAAAAAAAAGAAAAAAAACAGTGAGCAAAACTTTGACATTTGGTCGAACTTGGCGTGCTTTTTTCGGTCTTGGCTCTCCGGGATGCTTCCATTGGGACGACTGGGCTTTGGTTTCGACGTCATAACCATAAAACCACGTTTCGGCGCTAGTTATCACCCTTTTGAGCAAATCATTATCATCACTAACGTCATTCTAGAGCTTCTGAGCGATGATCGTGCGAAGGTTCTTCTGATCAAAACTGAGAAGTTTTGGAACAAACTTTGCAGACACACGTCTCATGCCCAAAATTTCCGAAAAAATTTCATGACACGAGCCGACCGATATGGCAACATCTTCAGCAACTTCTCTTACAGTAATTCGACTATTTTCCAAAACAGTTTTCTTCACAGCTTTGACGTTATCACCTGTTGATGATGTGCTGGGGCGTCCATAGCTAGGTTCGTCATTGGCATCTATTTGGCCATCTTGGAAGAGCTTGTACCACTTGTAAGCATTTCTTTTTTTTTACTTAAGTCAAACTCACCATACGCCACTGTCGACATTTCAAGTGTTTTAGAGCACATGATTCCATTTTTCACACAAAATTTGATGCAAATTCTTTGCTCAAATTTTTATAATAATCGAAAATCGCCGAGCACACTAAAACACGTCTAACCTTTCTATCTGTCAAAAACAAACAAAGCAGGTTGTACACTTGAAACTGTGAATATATGTTTGGGATATGTGTACCAACATAACAAAAAAAAAAAAAACAAATAGATAATCGAACGTACGTTGCCGGCGCAATTTGAAAAGTTACCTTACTTTTTGAACAACCCTCGTATACCAAAACAAGAAAAAAGGGATAGTAAACATGGTCTCTAAAATGCATACTATAAGAGCTATGAGAACTTGTTCATCTTCGAAACCGTACGAAATGTCTATTGTACTGCAACCTGTTTGCTATTATGAACGACCTAAAGAATGCAGTTAACAAATGCGGACATGTTGTTCATCGATACCATCCCCAGTGGCGTCTCGCAGTTGGCAACGGAACTGCACGTTTCCGACAGACGCCGACAGTCGTCGTGCATGGACCTGGTGGATCCAATGACGCGCGCCCGCTGAGGCACTCCTTCGGTGGCTCCGACTACGAGTGCCCTCTATCACCGCGATATGAGGTGTCCGGCGGCAGCTACACGGACCATTCTCAGTCGCAGTCTTCGACAGCCTTCGGTCTCAGTCAGCCTTTGACAGGTCACTCGTGCATTAGTAGCGGGAGCCTCACACTGTACGACACTCCTCAATTTGCTTCTTGTAACAGCTAGACTTTCTTGTTGTTTGTTATTTTGTAAATTTCTTAACAATACTTGGAGAAAGCTACAAGTTAAGTAAAACTTGGTGTTTATATACATCTAATCATTTCCAATCCTGTCCAGCTTCCCTGTGATGAACAGTTTCCCTAAGAAAACAGTGAAATTTAATTGTAAGAAACCATGTAAAAAGCCATGGCTTACTAAAGGGATAAAAATATCTTGTAAACAGAAAAGGGAAATGTATCTTACAGCTAGGAGGATTAATGATCCCGAAACAATGAAACTTTATAAAAACTACTGCACTCTATTAAGAAAAGTTATTAAAAAGTCTAGAAGTATGTGCATCATATCTGAGATTAGCACATCTGATAATAAAATTAAAACAATTTGGAATATTGTGAAAAGGGAAACAGGGCAACCGAGAGCACAGGAAGACTGTATTTCTATCAAACACAATGAAAAGTTTGCTAACAAGAAATCAGAAGTAGAAAACATTTTCAATAATCATTTTAAGTGTCGTAGAGAAAATAGGTTCCAGATATTCAATATAAAATGCAAGGCAGTATATGGAAGAGACAGTACCAAGCAATTTGATAAAATTGAAATTCAACCCACCTCTCCTACTGAAATTAGGGAAGTAATAAATTCACTCAAAATTAAAAGCTCACATGGAATTGATGGCATTTTTAGTAGAGTACTAAAAGCTTGTTGTCAACAAATAAGTAGGATTCTCAGCCACATATGTAGTAGCTCACTGAAACAGGGAATTTTTACATATAGACTGAAATATACTACTGTTAAACCATAAGAAAGAGGATGGATGTGATGCTAACAACTACCATCCAATCTCACTTCTGACAGCTTTATCCAAAATTCTTGAAAAAGTAATGTATTCAAGAGTAGCATCATATATTTGTAAAAATGAAGTGCTAACAAAAAGTCAATTTGGTTTTCAGAAAGGCTTTTCAACAGAAAATGCTATATATGCTTTCATTGATCAAATATTAAATGCGAGGAATAACCGAACATCACCCATTGGGATATTTTGTGATGTCCCAAAGGCTTTTGATTGTGTGAATCATGAAATTCTTCTAGATAAGCTTGAGTATTGTGGTATGAGTGGGACGGTGCACAAATGGTTTAATTCATACTTAACTGGAAGAATGCAGAAGATTGAAATGAACAGTACAGATAGTCTACAAAAACCAGCAGAGTCCTCCAACTGGGGAGGTATTAGGAATGGTGTCCCGCAAGGTTCAGTCTTGGGTTCCTTATTGTCCTTAACATATATTAATGACTTGCCACTCTACATTCATGAAGATGAAAAGTTAGTTCTCTCTGCTGATCACACCCAAGATGCAAGAATCAACTGAGGAAATTGAAAATAATGTCTTTCAGAAAATTATCAAGTGGTTCTTTGCAAAGGGACTCTCACTAAATTTTGACAAAACACAGTTTATACAGTTCTGTACAGTAAATGGCGTAACATCATTGATAAATATAGACTATGAACGGAAGTCTGTTGCTAAGATAGAATACTCAAAATTTCTGGGTGTGTGCACTGATGAGAAATTGAACTGGAAGAAACACATCGATGATCTGCTGGAACGATTAGGTTCAGCTACTTATGCTATTAGGGTTACTGCAAATTTTGGTGATAAACATATCAGAAAATTAGACTACTATGCCTATTTTCATTTACTGCTTTTATATGGCATCATATTTTGGGGCAATTCGTCATTAAGATAGAAAGTATTCATTGCACAAAAGCGTGTAATCAGAATAATTGCTGGAGCCCACCCAAGATCACATTGAAGACATTTATTTAAGGAACTCAGTACATCTACATCTACATCCATACTCCGCAAGCCACCAGACGGTGTGTGGCGGAGGGTACCTTCAGTACCTTTATCGGTTCTCCCTTCTATTCCAGTCTCGTATTGTTCGTGGAAAGAAGGATTGTCGGTATGCCTCTGTGTGGGCTCTAATCTCTCTGATTTTATCCTCATGGTCTCTTCGCGAGATATACGTAGGAGGGAGCAATATACTGCTTGACTCTTCGGTGAAGGTATGTTCTCGAAACTTTGACAAAAGCCCGTACCGAGCTACTGAGCGTCTCTCCTGCAGAGTCTTCCACTGGAGTTTATCTATCATCTCTGTAACGCTTTCACGATTGCTAAATGATCCTGTAACGAAGCGCGCTGCTCTCCGTTGGATCTTCTCTATCTCTTCTATCAAACCTATCTGGTACGGATCCCACACTGCTGAGCAGTATTCAAGCAGTGGGCGAACAAGCGTACTGTAACCTACTTCCTTTATTTTCGGATTGCATTTCCTTAGGATTCTTCCAATGAATCTCAGTCTGGCATCTGCTTTACCGACGATCAACATTATATGATCATTCCATTTTAAATCACTCCTAATGCGTACTCCCAGATAATTTATGGTATTAACTACTTCCAGTTGCTGACCTGCTATTTTGTAGCTAAATGATAAAGGATCTATCTTTCTGTGTATTCGCAGCACATTACACTTGTCTACATTGAGATTCAATTGCCATTCCCTGCACCATGCGTCAATTCGCTGCAGATCCTCCTGCATTTCAGTACAATTTTCCATTGTTACAACCTCTCGATACACCACAGCATCATCTGCAAAAAGCCTCAGTGAACTTCCGATGTCATCCACCAGGTCATTTATGTATATTGTGAACAGCAACGGGCCTATGACACTCCCCTGCGGCACACCTGAAATCACTCTTACTTCGGAAGACTTCTCTCCATTGAGAATAACATGCTGCGTCCTGTTATCTAGGAACTCCTCAATCCAATCAGACAATTGGTCTGATAGTCCATATGCTCTTACTTTGTTCATTAAACGACTGTGGGGAACTGTATCGAACGCCTTGCGGAAGTCAAGAAACACGGCATCTACCTGTGAACCCATGTCTATGGCCCTCTGAGTCTCGTGGACGAATAGCGCGAGCTGGGTTTCACATGATCGTCTTTTTCGAAACCCATGCTGATTCCTACAGAGTAGATTTCTAGTCTCCAGAAAAGTCATTATACTCGAACATAATACGTGTTCCAAAATTCTACAACTGATCGACGTTAGAGATATAGGTCTATAGTTCTGCACATCTGTTCGACGTCCCTTCTTGAAAACGGGGATGACCTGTGCCCTTTTCCAATCCTTTGGAACGCTACGCTCTTCTAGAGACCTACGGTACACCGCTGCAAGAAGGGGGGCAAGTTCCTTCGCGTACTCTGTGTAAAATTGAACTGGTATCCCATCAGGTCCAGAGGCCTTTCCTCTTTTGAGCGATTTTAATTGTTTCTCTATCCCTCTGTCGTCTATTTCAATATCTACCATTTTGTCATCTGTGCGACAATCTAGAGAAGGAACTACAGTGCAATCTTCGCAATACATATATTCACTTATGAATAACCCATCTCAGTTCAAAAATAACAGCGAAGTGCATAGCTACAACACTAGAAGAAAGGATGATATGCACTATTCTGGATTAAATCTCACTTTGGCACAGAAAGGGGTGAATTATGCTGCCACAAAAATCTTTGGTCATTTGCAAAGTACTAGTATTAGAAATGTGACAGATAGCCAACCAATATTTAAAAGGAAATTAAAAGAATTTCTGAATGACAACTCCTTCTACTCCGTAGATGAATTTTTAGATATATAGTAGTAACTGTAAAAAAGTTAATTAATCAATTAATTATTTTGTGTAAAGAAAACTTATGTTAAAGTGACACGTTCCACATCATTACGAAATGTCGTATTCACGATCTATGGAATAAGGATTCATGTATGTATATATGTATGACAACTGCTGCACCATTCTGTAGTCCACCTATCCTTACCATTCTGTATGAAGTAGTACACAAAAGATTCTGTTACTGTGAAACAGCAGGGATTCTAATGTAATTTGACTGCCATTAGATGGTTACTTAGTTACTTGTTCCATAACTCATTTGAACGATTCTGTTATCGACATGATGTGGAACGAGTCAGTTTACAGGATATTTAGCTATCATTTGCGTTAACATTAATGAACACATTATTATTTTAGCTCTATTGATGCAACTACACTTAAATAAAAGTCTTTTTTTTTTACCTGGCTACCATATTTTAAATAGAGATTCATCAATGACATAAAACGAGTTGTCCAGGGGAAACGATTTCAATTTAGACTTAAAAGTTGCTTTGCTATCTGTCAGACATTTTACGGTATCGGGCAAATGATGAAAAATTCTTGTTGATGCATACGGAACACCTTTATGAGCCTCTGAAAGCTTTAATAACGGGTAATAATCGTAATTTTTCCTTCTACTGTAGTTATGGATACCTCTGTTTTTTACAAATTGTGGTGGATTACTTACGACGAATTTCATTAGCAAATATATATATTGCGACGGCTGAGTAAACATGCTTAGCTGCTTGAAGAGGTATCTACACAACGTCCGCGAGTGAACACCGCATATTATTCGTACTTTTCGCTTTTGTGCAATCAATACGTCCTTTCTAAGTGATAAGCTACCCCAGAAAGTTATAAGATATTATTGACCAGAAATATACAAAATATGGCACGAGGCATCTGACATGTGTGTGACTGGATCTGGTCAATCTTCCAAACACAGTTGCGGAAGGACACTCTGTGAGTGGCTTAGGAATTTGGTGTTGAACCTATGACCTGCAAGGTAGAAAGACACGATCTCACACATGCAGAGTGCAGAAGAGTTCAGCACTACGGACAGTGATGTAATCAGACAGTGATCTCAATGTCGGTTCCACTACACTCCGCCCGCATCTCGTGGTCGTGCGCTAGCGTTCTCGCTTCCCACGCCCGGGTTCCCGGGTTCGATTCCCGGCGGGGTAAGGGATTTTCTCTGCCTCGTGATGGCTGGGTGTTGTGTGCTGTCCTTAGGTTAGTTAGGTTTAAGTAGTTCTAAGTTCTAGGGGACTTACGACCACAGCAGTTGAGTCCTATAGTGCTCAGAGCCATTTGAACCATCCACTACACTCCCTGCGTGCGTATCCAGGCGTAACTATATAAATCTTAGATTTTCGCTACTAAGGTTTATTTGCTCGAAGTATGACTTAATGCCATAGCGATGTTAGCAAAATTACGTAGAGGATAGTAAAATATTCATACTGGCTGTTCACACCTGTGAAGCGAAATTCCTATTACAAGGTTCTTTAATGGTAAGATGATCGGGGGTCGATAAAATACAAACAAATTAAATACACTTGGGACGAAAGATATTAATTAAACTAAAATGCACAATGAAAATACCCAAAATTGAATGGGGGCGATAAAGAGGAATCAAAAAGAAGTACACATTTAAAACAATTCATAACTCTACAGTGGCTGATCAGTCCTTTTCGTCAGATCGGACATCTCGTGTTTCTACATCAGTTAGGCCAGACAATCGTGAATGTTTAACTACAGGCCATGATTGAACGTAAAAAAAAGAGAGATGGAGATGACCGCAGTTCAGAGTGTCAACTGAACATCACTTGCTGGCGTGACACGGCGTGTGTTTACCTTGCGTCGGCGGCAGCAGTGACGGCTGTCGGCGCGAGCTGTGAACCTGAGAATCTATTCTAGATCTCTCTTGACTCTTAAACCACCAGTCGGATACATGTCTTACGTCTTCCGTGAAGCCGAGACTCCTAGTTATTCCCTAGCTAATTGGCACGGTACACGCTATTTGGCTGGAATCGTGCATACGTCGCTGCCCCCAAACCGCTCACAAGCGTTAACTGCCAGTGCTTGGGGCGATTCTCTGTACTAGGAGACTTTGCAGTTTAACGCCTTACGAGTTAAGACGAGCTTGTCAACAAGTGTTCACATGACTCTCGCAATCGACTCAGCGCTGCGCGACTGTCTTGATCAAACACTCGACGATTTCTGCAAGAGAAGAGAGTCAATTACTCTGTCTGCAATTTGCCTACGTCAAAGCTGCTGGCCACGCATTTCCTTTCTGGCCAGTCAGAGCATTCGTACTTTATTATAACTCCACCCACTAGAGTTTTTGTAGCCTATCACAGGTGTCGTTTCTTTCGTAGGGCAGAGTATAGCTTTTGCTACATATTTTTGAGATAAACAGCTGTTTCTTTGATGCCAGTTTTTAACGCAAGTGGCTACAATGAGTCACCTATGTTTTGTGTTGGGTTTCTGTGGAAGTTTTGTCTCCAGACGTTCTATCTGGCATCTCTCGCGTTCCTGTAGATAGGCTTTCCGCAGGGTCGTCTATAAAAGCAGGGACAAGGGGCGGCTTTAGCCGACAGCCTACGCAGTGGCGTCGGGCGTCTCATTGTGTCCGCCAGATGCCCCGTGGCGAACTGTGTTGGCCTAGACGGGACGGCATTGCCATCGTAAAATTCTCTTTCCCTCAGAACTGTGTCTCGTAGCTCGGGTTGGGGAAATTAAATGTGTGCAATTACTAGTGCGAGCCTTAGTGTTGTGTATTCACGAAATGATGGCTTATTTACTGCATCAGCATTTTAATAACATTCGTTAAATTTTATGTGACATATCGAGTTCACTGGAATTGTTTCAGAAATTCAATGTAAGTTGTGTTATTTGTTTGACACTTCGCAGGTTAATACGTTGGTTTCCAAGATTAGCAATTGTAACATGAGGAAAAGGTGCTGAACCTAACTGTTTGAGAAGCTCAGTATTATGATTCTTTCATTTCAAGTTTTCATCACTATGTACAGCCAAAAATTTGGAGCACTCTACCCTGTTTACTAAATCCTGCTACATCACTTATTGGTATGAGTCCAGTTGTTGTACAAAACTGAATATAGTGTGTTTTTCAAAATTTAGGGGAAGTCATTTTCTGAGAAGGAAATAGTAATTCCTTGGAAAACATCATTCGCAATTTCTTTCTCTCTAATGAGCATCATTGCTAGCATCATCTGCAAGAAGTACAATTTCTGGTTTTGAATGTTAAGTGGAAGTTTACTTACATATATAAGGAATAGGAGTGGATCCAAAACTGAACCCTGTGGAACACACTTTGGGATTTCTCTCCAGTGACTAAAATTTTGCACCTATCAACGTTGTTTGATTTATTCAGCACAACTTTCGGCGTTTCGTTTGTTAAATATGACTCAAACCAGCTGTGTGTAAATCATCAATTCTGTAAAACTTGAGTTTTTCTAAGACAGTTATATGATCTACACAATCAAACACCTTGAAAAGATCACAAATAAATACCAAATGGTGTTACTTTACTATTTATAGCTTGTTCTATTTGATGAGTGAATGCAGAAATAGCATTCTCAGTCAAGCCATCCTTCTGGCATCCACATTGTGATACGCTAAGCATACTGTTTCTTCTTAAATGTGAGACCGCGCTTCAATACACTTTTTCGAATATCTTGGAAAACGATGTCAATAATGAAACTGGACACCAATTGTTTGGATCTGTCTTGTTACTTTTCTTTTGAAGAGGTTTAACAATTGTATATTTTAACCTCTCTGGGAAAATTCCTTGCGCCAGTGACGCATTGCATTATCACTAAGGACATTACTAACAAAGTTGGGACAACTTTTTGGAATTCTGTTTAAAATTCTCTCAACATCACATTCGTTTATTTGAATTTTTATAGTTCTATTAATTTCAGTAAAGGCTGTTGGAGCTACTTCTCCTTGATTCACGTTTTGCAGAATGACATTTTTAGTGTAACGTTGTAATTCAGTGAAGAGCCACAGAAACTGGTATAGCTTCCGAATATCGTGTAGGGCCCCCACGAGCACGCGGAAGTGCCGCAACACGACGTGGCATGGACTCAAATAATGTCTGAAGTTGTGATGGGGGGAACTGACACCATGTATCTCTCTCGGCTGTCCATAAACCCGTAAGAATACCATGAAATGGAGATCTCTTCTGAACAGCACGTCGCAAAACATCCCAGAAATGCTCATAAAGTTCATGGAAGGGGAGATTGGTGGCCAGCAGACGAGTTTAAACCCAGAACACAACGAAGATATTCAGTTTATAACTTTAGAATAAATTTCAAGCGAAAAATTACGAACACTTGGAAGCCGAACAACGTGAAACGATGTGGAAAAATAAAAATAATAATAAAAAACGCTATTAAGGGGGGATTAACGGAAAATGTAAACATTTATTTAAAAATTCATTACAGCCATATTTATTAATGTACAAATCTAAAATTTTGTATATGTAAAACAATAGAGCGGTGTTTTAACGGAAAGATATAATAAAATACGCAGGATTAATATTTTGCCAGAAATTTTAAATTTAAATTTTTTATTGTCTTATTTATAAAAAGCAAAATTCTAATCATGCAATTAATCTGAAAATTTTATTGTAGTGTTCTGAGAAGGTTATAAGACCACTTAACTGCAGTTATACATTTATGGTACAAATTGTATCATTAAAAGAGTTTTTAATTTAGCACATACGAAATTAACTTTTTTCTACATACAATCATCTAAAAATCAGAAGGTAATTGGAGGATCTCGTATTTTTTAGTTCCAAGGAGACAGCAACACGTTGCGAACATTTCCTGAAAATTTCATAGCATTAGAGCATATACTTTTTGAGAGAAGGCTTCTAATAACGTAAAAAATGTAAAACAGAGAAGATGAGGTTCAAAGATTTTCTTCTCATACTTCTACATATAATAAACTTACCTCAATTTAAAAATCGTCCATACTGATACATCCTTCAGGTTTCTCTTCTCTCCTCTTCGAACTTGCCTGGCCTGTATTTGCGGGTGAGACACTTATCTGATAGCTTTCTTGGCCCTGCTCTCGTCGATGGTGTAAAATACTTTTGCTGTAAACACACCAGGTTCTATACCAACTCTCTTCAGCACTTCAATTCTGCCATTATTTCCGTTAGTGTAAAATTTTGAGTTATTTAAGCCCACACAATGTCATTTTTGAGCATCTAATAGAAATTAAATTATTTCATTTGCATTTTGTGTCTTTCCGTGAAGACACTTCCTCATTATATCAGGGTTTGCAAGAAACCTGAATGTGGGCTTACTTGCATTCATAACAGGCTCGACCACGTCGCTGCACTAGATGTGACAAGTCCCTACGTTCACTTTGGACGCAAAAAATTCTAGACCGACAAAAAAAAGCTGATTACGTATTGGGTAGTAATATTCCCGAATATTTACAGTGTTATTTTTGAAGTTTTCCGCTGTTATTTTACGTCATGTACGGCAGTATATCATTTTGTGCCTCCTACTAAAGGTGCCAGCAGACGCAGCGTAATGGAATGTCTTTTTATTTTTCAATTTTTTACTTTTATTTATTTATTTTGGGAATATCGCACGATTTCCAGTTATTCTCCATTGGAGGTGTCTGAAAAGAAAATACTAATTTTAAGTTTTTATTTTTAATTTTTTTGTATTATCTTAATTTTATTGCCTGTTCGTTTGTCGGCCACCGGGTACTTGAGAAGCGCAAAAATGGTTCAAATGGCTCTGAGCACTATGGGACTTAACATCTGAGGTCATCAGTCCCCTAGAACTTAGAACCTTAGAACTACTTAAACCTAACTAACCTAAGGACATCACACACATCCATGCCCAAGGCAGCATGCGAACCTGCGACCGTAGCAATCGCGCGGTTCCGGACTGAAGGGCCTAGAACCGCTCGGCCACCGCGGCCGGCTGAGAAGCGCAGAGACTCGGGTAGGGGTGCTACTAAAAACACATGTTCCCCATTATACAAAGAAACAAAATTACCTTTCAGATGCAAATTTTTGGTTCACCTGCCACGTACCCTCTGCAGACTGTCGTAAAATATTTTCCGTCTGCACCTCGTTCCATTCCTGGGGCAAGGTCTTAAAGACCAACTCTCCGTATGCAGTGGTGACAGAGGCATACAGCGTTTAAATTTTATACAGTTTATCAGCTTTTGTTGGTACAGACGGACTTGCTGTCTTTGCTCTCAGGAGATTTTATCGTCAGAACGGCTAGGCACTGTACTGTTCCGAACCTATACGATTCTGGACTTCGCCTTCGGGTAGGGAATCGTCGTTGAGTACGCAGCGTTCAGTGCTTGAGAGCACTTCTTCTGCCTATACTCAACATTGAGACGTTATCTGAACTCCGTCCTTGTAGCTCGGAGTTCGCGTTTCTCGTCTGTAGAACACAGAGAGGAGAAGACAGTATTAGATTATACTAGCCAGAGGACCGCCTTGCGCCGTCCTAGTGTCTGAATGAGTTTTTTAATACATTTTGTGGCTGGAGTTCTTCTGTCGTCGCAGACGTGTGCGAGAACCATCACTCCGACGCACCGGACGCAGTGCATATGGTGATATTGCTAATTGCTTCGGCTTATTAGGGCTGCGATCACGTAAATTTTATTTCCACTGAGGTTGCACACCACAGTAGATCATCTTTGAAAGTAGTATCTTCTAGTGTTTGGTACGTAGATGATGTCAGTCATCTCGCCTCATTTATATTAGATCGCGTAGCCTTAAAAAGGGGTAGATTTGCGCAATTGATCAATCATATTAGTTAGGAAATCCATTTGTATCTCTTTATGTCCACTGGAGATTGATATATAAACATTTGTGATATATAACGGGGTTTTAACCTACAAGAAATGTATAAGCAAAACCAACATATATCATTTAGTAGTTACTATTTCCCGTAATCATTAATTTATGTTTATGTTGTAATTTATATATTAAAGAGCAAGAAAATGGAGGTAATCACCATTAAGAGATCCTAAGATCTGCTTCAGAGGGTAGACAAACAGGGCCAAATCTTCATTTTCGCGTTCAGTATTTTCGTTCCGCACATTCATTTTACACCCGCCTGGAGTATCATCTTGGAAGTTTAGCAGTATTTTTTTAAATTTCTTGTTTTGTAATTTTTCTTTCTTGTACAGAAAGTCCCTACGTTTTACGGAGGAATCGGAAATCTGTCCTTTTATTTTCGAAAACAGAACCGGAAGCCCCTACCCGTAGGGAAATGTCCCTACGGTTGGCAACTATGACTGAGGTTCATTGGAAGAATCCTAGGAAATGTACTCCACCAACAAAGGAAGTGCCGCGTGGGATTAGCCGAGCGGTCTTAGGCGCTGCAGTCATGGACTGTGCCGCTGGTCCCCGCGGAGGTTCGAGTCCTCCCTCGGGCACGGGTGTGTTTGTTTGTCCTTAGGATAATTTAGGTTAAGTAGTGTCTAAGTTTAGGGACTGATGACCTTAGCAGTTAAGTCCCCTAATATTTCACACACACAACGAAGGAAGCAGTTTACAAAACAGTCGTTCGACCAGTTGTTCAGTGCTGATCGTCAGTATGGGTTCCGTACTATCTAGGATTGATAGATGAAATAGAGAAGAACCGAGGAAGTGCACCGCGTTTCGTTGTCGGTTCAGTTAGCTAACGCGAAAGCGTCACGGAGATATTCAGTCAGCTACAGTGGCAGACGCTGCAAGAGAAGCGTTCTGCATCACGTTATGGTCTACTTTTGAAGTTCAAAGAGCGTACATTCCTAGAGGAGCCAACCGAAATATTGCTTCCTCCTGTATATATCTCGCGAAAACGTGAAGGTAAAAATTAGACAGGAACCACACGGAGGCTTACCAGTAATCTTTCCTCCCGAGAACCATACGCGAATGGAGCAGAAAAGGGGGGACGCGACGGGGCTACACAAAGTAACCTCCGCCAGACACCGTAAGTTGGGTTGCGGAGTGTAGATGTAGACGCAGACGTGTGACGTAAGCAACTTGTTCACATTGAACATGACTTCCGCATTCAGGCTGTCCAGTATCAAGTGCACCACCTGAAACTTCCTGGAAGATTAAAACTGTGTGCCGGACCGAGACTCGAACTCGGGACCTTTGCCTTTCGCAGGCAATTGCTCTACCAACTGAGCTACCCAAGCACGAATCACGCCCCGTCCTCACAGCTTTACTTCTGCCAGTACTTCGTCTCCTACCTTCCAAACTTCACCGAAGCTCTCTTACGAACCTAGCAGAACTAGCACTCCTGGAAGAAAGGACATTGCGGAGACATGGCTTAGCCACAGCCTAGGGGATGTTTTCAGAATGAGATTGTCACCCTGCAGCGGCGTGAGCGCTGATATGAAACTTTCTGGCAGATTAAAACTGTGTGCCGGACAGAGACTCGAACTCGGGACTTTGCCTTTCGCGGGCAAGTGATCTACCATCTGAGCTACCCACGCACGACTCACGACCCGTCCTCACAGCCTTACTTCCGCCAGTACCTTGTCTCCTACCTTACGAACTTCACAAAAGCGCTCCTTAGAACCTTTCGCAAAGGTCCCGAGTTCGAGTGTTCGGTCCGGCCCACAGTTTTAATCTGCCAGGAAGTTTCATATCAGAGCACACTCCGCTGCAGAGTGACAGTCTCACTGTGGAAGTGCATCACTAATTACATCTTCCAAACGATGAAAGAGGTATGTTGTTGTCATGAAGTTATGTCAGCGTACTGTAAAAAATATGCTTTTACTTCTGTGCAGAAAGTTGACTGTGTAGTATAGAACGAAGTCTGATGATGACCATCGTGTAACTTTCGCGGTGGTTTTTCGCATTGTAGTCTTACAAAATTAATGGTCCTTCTCAAGTAGAGCTTACACTGCCTAAAAAAGTACACAGTGCAAGTCACGACATTGAAATATCTGCGGTTTTGTTGTATTATATCGATATTTTGTTTGTTAGAATTACGAAAGTTCCTTTCTTAGACCTTGGTTAGGTGATCATTCAAGTGTCTTGCTTGTAGTAAGAGGCGCATTTTTGCACGTGAATGCTTCAAATGGCTCAAATGGCTCTGAGCACTATGGGACTTAAAAATATGTTCAAATATGTGTGAAATCTTATGGGACTTAACTGTTAAGGTCATCAGTCCCTAAGCTTACACATTACTTAACTTAAATTATCCTAAGGACAAACACACACACCCATGCCCGAGGGAGGACTCGAACCTCCGCCGGGACCAGCCGCACAGTCCATGACTGCAGCGCCTGAGACCGCTCGGCTAATCCCGCGCGGCTATCGGACATAACTTCTGAGGTCACCTAACTATCCTAAGGACATCACACACATCCATGCCCGAAGCAGGATTCGAACCTGCAACCGGAGCGTTCGCGCGGTTCCAGACTGTAGCGCCTAGAACCGCTCGACCACGCCGGCCGGCTGCGAATGCTTCACACCATTGTTTTTGAAATTATCGATTTGTATTTTAAGCACATTTTTGTGTGGCTCTGAGCATTCGACGTCACGATGTAGAACATGGACCATATTGAGAGTTTTCCTTTAGCTTTTCTTTGCTTTAGTATTACTTTCGTTCTTTTACATTGCTCCCTTTCCCGCACGTCAGACCAAGTTTGGTCCGATTTTCTTGGGCTTCCCTGCCAGCCCATATGTCAAGCAGTGAGTTTTCTGCCTAAATTTGTTCCTGCCCGCTACATGAAGCTGCGCCATGCTCACTTGTTTCAGTTCTTCTTTCACAGCATCTATTAATTTCATTGTTTCAGTTTTAGCTTTATGGAGAGTTTCGTAGAGTTTCACGACCTGTCTAAATTCCATTGTTTTAATATTCACTACGACATAAGCCTAAGTTTCCTAATATACGAATTAATGTTGGTATACTTCTCAAGTTATTTACATTCTCTTAGTCTGCAAGTTTCTTCTTCATTGCATATAGCTGCATAATCTGCAAAATGTTTGCAACGCCATTAATAAACAAAATGTACATCAAGGGTTGGTTCAAATGGCTCTGAGCACTATGGGACTTAACAGCTGTGGTCATCAGTCCCCTAGAACTTAGAACTACTTAAACCTAACTAACCTAAGGACATCACACACATCCATGCCCGAGGCAGGATTCGAACCTGCGACCGTAGCAGTCGCGCGGTTCCGGACTGAGCGCCTAGAACCGCTAGACCACCGCGGCCGGCGTACATCAAGGGAACTAACACACTTTCACGCGGTATACTTGAAGTTATGTCAACATTTCTCGATGACTCTCCGTCCAGTGGTATCTTGCGAACTTGGATGAAGGGCAACAAGTAGATTCTATAATCCTAGATTTCCCAAAAGCGTTTCATACGGTGTCCCACTGCCGACTGTCAACGGGGTTACGAGCATACGTAATAGATTCCCAGATATGTGAGTGTCCTCTACGGCGAGTGTTAGTCATAGGCTAGGGTACCGTCAGGAGTGCCCCAGAGAAGTGTGATAAGGCGGTACGTAAATGATCTAGCGAACAGGAGGGGCAGCAATCTGCCGCAGTATGTTGATGCTGTGGTGTGCAGGAAGGTCTCGTCATTGAGTGATGTAAGTTAATGCGTTTGAGTAGGAGAAACAATGCCATAATGTCCCAATACAGCATCAGCAGTGCTCTACTTGATATATTTAAGTCGATTATATATCTGGCTGCAACACTGCAAAACCGTATGAAATGAAATGAACACGTAAGGGTTGTAGTGGGAAAGGCGAATGGTCGACTTCGGTTTATTGGGAAGCTTTAGGAATGTGCGGATCCTCTGTTGAGGAGACCGCGAAGAGAACACTAGTGCCACCGCTCTTGAGTAGTGGGTGAGTGTTTGGCATCTCCACCATGTTGGATTAAAGAAAGACTTCGAAGCAATTCAGAGGCGGACTGCTAGTTCGTTATCTGTAGGTTGGATCGACGCACAAGAATTACAGAGATGCTTTGAGAACCCAAATGGGACTCTCAGGAGGAAATGTACCGTTCTTTTCGAGGAACACTACTGAGAAAAATTAGAGAATCGGCATTTAAAGTTGATCGCAGAACGATTCTACTGCTGCCAACGTACATTTTTTGTAACAACCACGAAGATGAGAAAGGAGAAATTAAAGCTTATACGGGGGCTTATGGACAGTCGTTTTTCTCTCGCTCTGTTTGCGAGTGGAACAGGAAAGGAAAAGACTAGTCGTGATAGAACGTACCGTCCACCACGCACCTTCCTGGGCTTGTGGAGCATGTATGTACATTAAATGTACGAGAGTAAGGGAATAAATAAAAGTCGTGTGACTAGGGCCTCCCGTCGGGTAGACCGTTCGCCGGGTGCAAGTCTTTCGATTTGACGCCACTTCGGCGACTTGCGCGTCGATGGGGATGAAATGATGATGATTAGGACAACACAAAACCCAGTCCCCGAGCGGAGAAAAATATCCGACCCAGCCGGGAATCGAACCCGGGCCCTTAGGATTGACAATCTGTCACGCTGACAACTTTTTTTTTTTCAGTTTGTTCGGTATTGTTTGTTGCGTTTGGTCTGGCCGGACTTCACAAGACATCCGTTCAAGCTGATCGTTGATTCTTTTACGCACTTTTTTTATAACAGAGGGCAAGCAACCCTCTGACCGAACACGCTTAGCTACCGTGCCGGCGTCACTCAGCTACCGGGGGCGAACTAGTCAATTATTATCCGCAATTTCGTTATATATTTTTGTTTATTTTGGTGGTACTGTCGTTTTACGTTGATGACGCACCCTTTGTTTATTTGTTGTTATATCTTTTCAAGCTGCTAGGTTAGTTTCGTTATCGCTGCCGATCTGTCAATCATGGCTGCTCCGCTGTCTATTTGCACCAAAGAAGAGCAACGTTCAGTGGTCCGTTTTTTGTGGTCGGAGGCTTATCAGGAGCCGAAATTCATCGAAGGCTTCGGTACAGTACGGGAACAGTGTTTTGCCACAACGGAGTGTCTACGAATGGTCGCACAAGTGTGAGGCACGATGAAGGAGCCGGAAGACCGTTTACCGGCACAAATGGAGAAACCACTCAGCGTTCACGTGAGATGATTCTCTTAGACAGATGATTAACTATTGGCGAAGTGGCACATGGTCTGCAAATTAGTCACGGTTCTGCCTATAAAATCATCCACAACAGACTTGTATTTCATAAAGTTAGTGCAAGATGGGTCCCAAAACAACTCACACAGTTGCATAAACAAACGCGCTTGCACATCTGAAAAAAACATGTAGATCGCTATGGTAACGATGGGGACAACTTTTTAGACAGCATCATTACTGGTGACGAAACATGGATCCATCACTACGAGTCGGAGAGTAAACGGCAGAGTATGGAATGGAAACATCCAAATTCGCCGGCCGGCCGGCGGAGCGGCTCTAGGCGCTACAGTCTGGAACCGCGCGACCGCTACGGTCGCAGGTTCGCATCCTGCCTCGGGTATGGATGTGTGTGATTGCCTTAGGTTAGTTAGGTTTAAGTAGTTCTGAGTTCTAGGGGACTGATGACCTCAGCAGTTAAGTCCCATAGTGCTCAGAGGCATTTCAACCATCCAAATTAGCAGTGTAAGAAAACGTTCAAGACCCAACAGTCCTCAGGGAAACTGATGCTTACAGTATTTTGGGATGTACGAGGTCCAGTACTGGAACATAATGGGGAAAGGGGCATAACAATAAACAGTGTATGTTACAGTGAGTTGCTTACTGCGAGGCTAAAGCCTGCAATTCGAAGCAAACGCCGAGGATTGCTGTCAAAAGGTGTTATGTTGTTGCACTGAAACGCTTCAGAAACTCAAATGGATCATCCTCTATATAGTCCCGATCTTGCCATTTCTGACTATCATTTGTTTGGTCCACTCAAACAAGCATTAAGGGGCCGTCGATTTGCCTCGGATGAAGCAGTGAAAGAAGCGGTGCATTCCTGGTTGGCAGCTCAACCGAGAACCTTATTTTATGAGGGCATCAGGAAGCTTGTACAACGATGGACCAAGTGCGTTGAAACACAAGGAGACTGTGTCGAAAAGTGATGTTCTTGTAAGTTTCCTATTTGATTATAATAAAATTTTATAACTTCTTTGCAGATAATAATTGACTTACCCTCTTAGAAGATCACATTCTACTTACCAAGATACCCACAATCCAGTCACAAAATTCATTTCGTAGCCTTTTATGATCGTACTTGCTTTTATAAGCGCTGGCTTGGTACTGAATCAAAGTCAAGAAATACTGCAACTACCTTGTTAACATGGCTTTCAATACATCACGTGAGAAAAGCGCTAGTTGAGATATGTACGACCAGTGCTTCCGGAATCTATCCTGGTTGGAATGATGGAAATCATTCTGTGCGAGAAAGCTCATAAGTTTAGAGCTCACAACACATTGTAAAACTCTACAATACATGGATAACGGTGAGATTGCAGATACGTCTGGTGTGTCCTTTCCTCCAATTAATCAGTATAGCCACTCGCCAGTCCGCTAGAGTAGCTTACCTTTAGGAGTTACCTGTAAAGCAGGTCTTAAGCAAGTCACCTAAACTCTGATGTGAGCCAGCAAGCCGGAATGCTTGGCGGCCAGATTCAGTTAGCGGGACCCACATGGCCAGTGGATAAAGCGACACACACTGCTCCTCCGCTTCGTACTGTGAGGGCGTGCACACCTGTGCAGTGCAGGCGCTTTGTCTCGTGGTAAAGAGATGGGCGTGTTCAGGCGACTTCGCTCTCGATCATGGTGACGTAGGTGCACTGCACTTGCGTTAGTCGTCCTTTGCGGAGCATCAGAGTTATTTACCCGGGATGCATTGCAGTTGTGTTCAACGTACGTAATATTATTTCTTTGTTCGACTTAGCAGTTTAGATACAGTATCTAATTTCTATTCAGTCATTTAGGCTTGTAAGTTGATTATCTCATTGAATTTTCACTCATTAAATAATATCATGGGCAAGTATAGGCAAATATAGGGTATTTTTACCTTGCTTCCTTATTTGTATAGCCATCTACAGTGAAACACGAGAATTTGTATTCTTTTTTCTGAAAACCAGACGCTGAAGAGCAGAAGAAACTGGTACACATGCGTAATATCGCTTAGAGCTGCAAAACGACGTAGCATGGAGTCGACTAATGTCTGAAGAAGTGCTGGAGAGAATTGACACGGTGAATCCTGGAGGGCTGTTCATAAATCCCTAAGAGGACGAGGGGGTGGAGATCTCTTTCGAACAGCACTTTGCATGGCATCCCAGGTATAATGTTCATGTCTGGGGAATTTGGTGCCCAGCGGAAGTGTTTAATCTCAAAAGAGCGTTCCTGGAGTCTCGCTGTAGCAATTCTGGACGTACTGTCCTACTGGAATTATCCAAGTCTGTCCAAATCCACAATGGACATGAACTGATGCAAATGATCACACAGGATACTTACGTACGTGTCGCCTGTCAGAGTTGTATCTAGACGTATTAGGGCCCCATATCACTCCAACTGCACATGCCCCACATCATTACAGAGCCTCCAGCAGCTTGAACATGGGACAATTTTAAACGAGACTAGTCCGACCATGCAACATGTTCCAGTCATCAACAGTCCAATGTCGGTGTTGACGGGCCCAGGCGTGGAATAAAGTTTTGTGTCGTGCAGTCATCAAGGGTACACGAGTGGGCTTTCGGCTCCGAAAGCCAGTTTCGATGATGTTTAGTTGAGTGATTCACTCGCTGACACTTGTTGATATCCCAGCCGTGAAATCTGCGGTAATTTGCGGAGGGGTTGCACTTCCGTCACGTTGAAGGATACTTTTGAGTCGTCGTTGGTTCCGTTCTTGCAGGATCTTATGCCGGCCGCAGTGATGACGGAGATTTGATGTTTTACCGGATTCCTAATTCTCACGGCACACTCGTGAAATGGTGGTACGGCAAAATCCCCACTTCATCGTTACCTCGGAGATACTGTGTGCCATCGCTCGTGCACCGACTATAACACCACGTTCAAACTCACTTAAATATTGAGAACGTGCCATTGTAGCAGCAGTAGGCCTAACGGATCTAACAACTGCACCAGACGCTTGTCTTACGTAGGTGTTGCCGAACGCAGCGCCGTATTCTGCTTGTTTGCATATCTCTGTATTTGAATATCCATTCCTATACCAGTTTCTTTTGCGCTTCGGTGTATATTCAGTATTCATGTAATCTGAAATTCTTGCGAATTTATTTTTGACTTGTGTGTCTATATTCCAATGTTTACATGTGTTCACCACGGAACTACACTACTGGCCATTAAAATTGATACACCGCGAAGATGACGTGCTACAGACGCGAAATTTAACCGACAGGAAGACGATGCTGTGATATGTAAATGATTAGGTTTTCAGAGCATTCACACAAGGTTGGCGCCGGTGGCGACACCTACAACGTGCTGACATGAGGATAGTTTCCAACCGATTTCTCATACACAAACAGCAGTTGACCGGCGTGGCCTGGTGAAACGTTGTTGTGATGCCTCGTGTAAGGAGGAGAAATGCGTTCAGCACGTTTCCGACTTTGATAAAGGTCGGATTGTAGCCTATAGCGATTGCGGTTTATCGTATCGCGACATTGCTACTCGCGTTGGTCGTGATCCAATGACTATTAGCAGAATATGGAATCGGTGGGTTCAGGAAGGTAATACGGAACGCCGTGCTGGATCCCAACGTCCTCGTATCACTAGCAGTCGAGATGACAGGCATCTTATCCGCATGGCTGGAACGGATAATGCAGCCACGTCTCGATCCCTGAGTCAACAGATGGGGACGTTTGCAAGACAACAACTATCTGCACGAACAGTTCGACGACGTTTGCAGCAGCATGAACTATAAGCTCGGAGACCATGGCTGCGGTTACCCTTGACGCTGCATCACAGACAGGAGCGCCTGCGATGGTGTACTCAGCGACGAACCTGGGTGCACGAATGGCAAAACGTCATTTTTTCGGATGAACCCAGGTTCTGTTTACAGCATCATGATGGTCGCATCCGTATTTGGCGACATCGCGGTGAACGCACTTTGGAAGCGCGTATTCGTCATCTCCATACTGGCGTATCACCAGTCGTGATAGTATGGGGTGCCATCTCGGTCACCTCTTGTTCGCATTGACGGCACTTTGAACAGTGGACTTACATTTCAGATGTGTTATAACCCGTGGCTCTACCCTTCAGTCGATACCTGGGAAACCCTACATTTCAGCAGTATAATGCACGAACGCATGTTGCAGGTCCTGTACGGGCCTTTCTGGATACAGAAAATGTTCGACTGCTGCCCTGGCCAGCACATTCTCCAGATCTCTCACCAACTGAAAACGTCTGGTCAGTGGTGGCCGAGCAACTGGCTCGTCACAATACGCCAGTCACTACTCTTGATGAACTGTGGTATCGTGTTGAAGCTGCATGGGCAGCTGTACCGGTACAAGCCATCCGAGCTCTGTTTGACTCAATGCCCAGGCGTATCAAGGCCGTTATTAAGGCCAGAGGTGGTTGTTCTGGGTACTGTATTCTCAGGATCTATGCACCCAAATTGCGTGAAAATGTAATCACATGTCAGTTCTAGTATAATATATTTGTCCAATGAATACCCGTTTATCATCTGCATTTCTTCTTGGTGTAGCAGTTTTAATGGGCAGTAGGTAGTTTGTAAAGTAGCTGCACGCACACCAACCCACCTCATAACGAGAAGTTAAGTAGTGTATCTTTCCTTTTTAGAAATGAGGCGTTCTATTAATCTGCAAGTGTTATCTACAGATCATTTTGGATTCCTGCCACTAGCCATCGCAACTTCTCTCCTTCCTTGTTTGTGTCAGTCTTGACTCCCACAGTTGCCAACACAACAGGGAACCAACCCAGACACCTGATTTATTTCGTCCAATGAGCTCAACCATCTCCAACCTCACTGGCTCGAGGGACAGCACAGTAATCTCATAATCCAAACTCCAAATTAAGTAATGAATAAGACTGTCAAAAACATGAGACTCCCTGTACGTTAGTTCACACATACTGAGTACCCAATATGAGAAGAAAATGACTTGGACATACAAATGAAGTAAATTTTGGCACTCAGGGAAGAGCCAGGGGCAAGATCGCTTCAATAATGGTCACTCGGGAATAACGTTGGAGAACCGCCGTGCCAACGGACCTCACACCAAAACCTAACAGCCAACGTGATCAACCCTGGGCCCCACACAGCAACTGAACAGCGGTGTCGAGTCTGACGCTGCGAACCAACCTGCCACTGACAGCGACCGCCGGCCCACTCGAACCAGCACGGACGCGACCCCTGATTGGTCCAAATGGTTCAAATGGCTCTGACCACTATGGAGTGAGATTTAACATCTGAGGTCATCAGTCCCCGAGAACTTAGAACTACTTAAACCTAACTAACCTAAGCACATCATACACATCCATGCCCGAGGCAGGATTCGAACCTGCGATCGTAGCTGCCGCGTGCTTCCAGAGTGAAGCGCCTAGAACCACTCGGCCACAACAGCCGGCCGCCCTGGTTGGAAGATGCTCTCTGTGGCTAAGAACCGCTGAATCTTTGGTGCGTACGGCGCGAGATTTGAAAGAAGGAAGCTGCCACGGCTCTTACAGCACTGTGTTTGACATACAGTCAGCAACAGTGTGGGGACGATGATTGTATCAGCGTGACAATGCATCCTGTCGTAAGGCAGTATGTGTGACGAAATGGTTTGTGGACAGTAACGCTCCTGAAGTGAACTGCCCTACTCAGGATCCAGATCTGAGCACAGTGTAATATCTTTAGGATGAGTTAGAACATCGACTTCGCTACAGAGCCTAGCTTGCAACGTCACTACATTCTCTGGTTTCGGCTCCTGGGGAAGAATGGGCTGCCGTTCCTCCATGGACATTAGATACCTCATTGACAGTGTCTCCAGCAGACTTCAAGTTATCATAAAGGCGAAGGGTGGACACACCCTAGATGAATGTCCACTAACAGGTGTCTCAATACTTTTTATCCGACACTGTACTTATTTTTCCGAAAATTTCAAAATTCTTTTTCCACTTTATGTTATGGAAAACATATTTTAGGTCGACAATCTTATGACGGTCTCTTGGATTTTCACAATTCTAGTTCCTGTTATCTATCTAAACTTGAGAAGTGCATTGCAGTTTCCTGAGAGATGAATAGCATCTTCTTCCTAGTGTCTGCTGTCCGCCCCGATAGTTGAGTGGTCAGCGTGACGGATTAGTCCTACGGGCCCGGGTTCGATTCCCGGCTGGGTCGGAGACTTTCTCCGCTCAGGGACTGGGTATTGTGTCGTCGAATGTAATAATACGTGCACCAAGACGGCCGGACCTGCCCTGCAAGGGGCCTCCCGGCCAATGACGCCAAAAGCTCATTTCCATTTTTCTAGTGTCTGCTAGTTGAAGTTTTTCAACGCTTCTCATACACGCTCTTCCCACTGAAGCAAGCAGTTGACGATACGCAACGCCCTTGTTTGTACAAGTTGGGCAAAATCCAACTGCTCCAGCGAAATATATTCTGCACCTTAAGATAGGCAACCGAACTTACGCATATGCACCTGGGGCAGATGATGTAAATTTGGTTGCCTATCTTAAGGGGGAGCAAATATTTCGCTGGAGCAGTTGGAGTTTACCCTCCTGTACATGTTCCACTGATAGTCCAACCTTATATGTGTTCCATACACTCAAGTCAAGCTCGGGCTGTAAAGCGTTCTGCACGCATCTTGTACACACGAACCACAGTTTCCCAGTACCCTGCGAGTGAATCTGAAGTATCTGCGCTAGCAGATTAGGAATGCGGAAAACACAAGTCTGAAAACAGCTTATTGGACTCACCAAAATGGAAAAATAATACATTATCCAAAGAACAACAGACTCGGTCCCAACTGTGGATGGACACAAACACAAAATAACAAATAACAATAATAATAAAAAAAGACCCATCTCTTCACAGAGAGCGAACACGGTTCTACAACGTCATGAGGTTCGTCGACTATACCAAGAGATCGGTCAGCTAGAAGAGGTGTCTGGCCATGGCTGCCAGGACGGCAGCTCTGTGTCCTTCCGGGCGGATCGTCGAACTGTCCTCTGGCAGCAGTGTGCCCCCTTATAAAGCCCGTTGGCGGATGTATCTCCCGGAACTATTTGCAGTCACGTGCCTGGCGTAGCAAAGTAGTCCCTAGGGTAGCTGCAACCTCTGGTGAAGCCGTTCTGCAGGCTCCGCGAACGGCTAGCAGTCCCTGGCGGCCGTTGGTGGCGACCTGATGGTGTGTTGTGGTGTGGCCGCCGGTAAGTCCGTTTTGACAACACAGACGACGAAGGTTTTCCTGGTGAATATGCACCCTGTAATGCAGGCATCCCATGATGGTTAGACGTAAAGTGGGATGCCGATGTAGTAGGCGCTATGATGTCCGAAGTATGCGGCCACAACAGAATCATAGATAGCCATTTGCTTCATCCTTATGATCGTTCCCCTCAGTGTCTGCAGATGATTCTCCGCCCAGGACAACATGCTGACGCCTGTCTTCTTCTTCCCTGCCTTATTTGGCACACGTCAGGGGGTTGGCCCTATTAGTCTTTTTACCCCATTGTGAATGTGTATGCATCAATTCGGGGTGCAGTCCCATCCACTAATCACATGACGATACCCGAACTGTTTAATTTATTAATGCTGCATGAAAATATGCACAAAATTCCAGAATGAGATTTTCACTCTGCAGCGGAGTGTGCGCTGATATGAAACTTCCCGGCAGATTAAAACTGTGTGCCGGACCGAGAATCGAACTCGAGGCGTGTGTCGTGCTTGGGTAGAGCACTTTCCCCCGAAAGGCAGAGGTCCCGACTTCGAGTCTCGGTCCGGCACACAGTTTTAATCTGCCAGGAAGTTTCATATCAGGGCACACACCGCTGCAGAGTGAAAATCTCATCATGGAAACATCCCCTAGGTTGTGGCTAAGCCATGTCTCCGCAATATCCTTTCTTTCAGGAGTGCTGGTTCTGCAAGGTTCGCAGGAGAGCTTCTGTAAAGTTTGGAAAGTAGGAGACGAGGCACTGGCAGAAGTAAAGCTGTGAGGACGGGGCGTGAGTCGTGCTTGGGTAGCTCAGTTGGTAGAGCACTTGCCCGCGAAAGGCAAAGGTCCCGAGTTCGAGTCTCTGTCCGGCATACAGTTTTAATCTGCCAGGAAGTTTCATGCACAAAATTAATTCTAAAACCAATTATTGCATACCTACGTAGAACCATACCCTTTACTTCTGTATGTTGAAAAGTCTTTCCATTCTATTTCTGCAATTTGGACAGCTAGCCAGCTGTGAGAATGCAAAGGGGCTCCAAGGAGGCACTGCATGCAAACGATGAACATATTTCTCCTGAAAGCCAGGATTCGGTCAAGTTCATGCTGGAAACCTAGTGCTTGTTTCCGACAGATGTGAGGACCCCAGGCAGTCGCCATGGGGGCAAGAATGCCCAGCATGTTATAAACTTTCAATCTCTGCACTCATTTGGAACATAGCCATTGGAGGCCACAGATGTAGGTATTTAAACTTTGTAAAGCAGCCCATTGTTGGCTCACGAAGTTATTCTCATACTAATGTCAGATACTTGGCAATGCAGATATGCTGCTGTTTCTATTGGACAAAATGCGACCACTCACATATAGCGGCTGATAATTTCTGTCTACTGCTCCATGCTAAGAGAGAACTGAGCAGTATTGGTTAACCACAGTAGTTTCGTTAGAAAAAGAGAAATTGTTGGAATTTCTGGTCAGAATTGGGAAAGTATACTGCTATTGGCTAGCGAGATTCTGGCGCTGGCAAAATCAGCTAGATTTTGTGAAGCTGAGGAGGAAGACTCTCGTCTCAGGGCGTGATAGTGTGCACAACTGCGTCCTATACCTTCAGGGAGAGATGACTGCGTTTCAGTACTGCAGAAGGAGGTGTCTTCGCTTTAGAGCTGATCGCAGATGCCAGGGCTGAACCTACTCTCAGCCACCACTGCAGCCATTCTTTCCGCCTGTTTCACAACAGGGCGGTAAGCTTCGGCCACATTTGTGAACTTTGTCACGAGGAAACCGCAAAGATGTTTATTTGACGTCACAGTTTCGTTTTTCTCAATTAATTCACACAGTCAGCTGCACTAACTATACGTTTAGGAGAGAGAACTGATCTCTGGTCGTACTTTTCTCCGACGTTTCTTTATTCTGTCAATTTATTCAGCAATTATTGGCGATTTTCTTTTTACAGTTTTTGTATCATTTCATCTCAAATGCAGCCACCACGTGTATGTTTCTGTACCCTTTTATATTTCATAATTATTTGTATTGTTTATTCAGCGACGCCGGCTGCTGTGACCGAGCGGTTCTAGGCGCTTCAGTCCGCAACCACGCGGCTGCTACGGTCGCAGGTTCGAATCCTGCCTCGGGCATGGATGTGTGAGATGCTCTTAAGTTAGTTAGGTTTAAGTAGTTCTAAGTGTAGGGGAATTATGACCTCAGATGTTAAGTCCCATAGTCCTTAGAGCCATTTGATTCAGAATCGCGACAGTTCATCTGTCAATAAGCCAAACTGTTATAATGATCTTTTGTATTATGTGAGTTGTGGTACCCATATTTCATGTTTAACTGGGCCACCCCAGTCTAATTCAGATATTTAATTACAATAGCCATCCATTGCGCGACTTTGCATTTTCATGCCACGTGCTGTCAAGAAGAGCGATCTGTTCACTGCATGGGTCACCAGGTCCAGATTTCATAGCAGCTCTGGCGTGTGGTAAATGCTAGACTGATACCTCACACATGACACGCCTGTACCAGCATAGTCGGTTCTCTTGAAGCTTTCCCGCTGTATCTGCACCTTAAACGAGCCTCTGATTTGGTAGTGTTCCAGTTTAATCTAGTGCTACATTTGTCTTATCGATATTGCAGACCTCACCAGGTAGGAACTACATCCATTACTTCTAAGTGGTTCACATCGCTTCACGAGATTCCTCTTATTTCAAACACATACTGATCTTCATCACCTTCGTGTCAAAATTATGTTATCAAAGACCGGAAAGAGTAAAACACGTAGAGTAGCCAGTACTCCAGCAGACTCCAGCAGTGAGTGAGCAGCGCTCGAACTACATGATGTTAGCAGTCATCTTTTTGTTCGCAACAGTTGTCGTGATGAATCACAATAGTAAGCAGTGATCTGTAATCTTAACACAACATTTTATTTACTAGTCACAGACCATGCCTATATCAAAGAGTTTACAACATGTTATGTCTTTCAAAAAGTATCACCAGAGATATCAATGTCCCGACGACTTCAACTCCAACATCCTTCCCACTCTGGTCAACCTCCAGGGCGGTGACCAGCTGAACCACACGTGCTGCCGGCCGGAGTGGTCGAGCGGTTCTAGGCGCTTCAGTCTGGAACCGCGCGTCGCTACGGTCGCAGATTTGAATCCTGCCTCGGGCATGGATGTGTGTGATGTCCTTAGGTTAGTTAGGTTTAAGTAGTTCTAAGTTCTAGAGGACTAATGACCTCAGCTGTTAAGTCCCATAGTGCTCTGAGCCATTTGACCCATTTGAACCACACGTGCTATCTGCTGTCCTGGCGCGCGCAGTATTATCGCCCTTATGTTATTGTCTCTTTCCTGTACACATATTTCTATGTTCTCTTTCCTCCACATATGTCTTGGTCGTCCATCCTCTTGCATTAAAACCAGACAGCCAGGTTGGAAGTCAATGTAGATGTGCGTCTAACTTTGAGGAAGCTCCTAGGCTCCATGAGATACTTCTTGGTCCATCATTCCCAAAAAGTCATCTGCAAGTTTTTGCTGTATAAATTCTTTGTTCGGTTTGTGTGTGATGGTAGGTTCTGGTCCAGTGAGCACATTTAACAGGCCTTCACCAACCGGAAAGTGTGCTGGTGTCACACGTTGCGCGTCATCTCCTGGAGAGCTTGGCCTTGAGTTTACTGCAGCTTCTATGCTGACCAAAATGCTATAGAGTTGCTCTGTAGCTAGACTTGATCGTCCCAACACCTTACGCAAGCACTGCTTGACGGTGCCCACCATCCTCTCCCAAGACACCCGTGGCACAGTGAACTTCCAAATGATTTCGTTTTTGGCGAGGAAGCTATGGGTCTATGAAGAGGTTAGTGATTTTTATAGTTCCGATAACTCTAGGTTAGCGACATGAAAGGTCTTTGCATTGTCGATGTAGATGGTGTGCGGCAATCCACGTCTGCTAGCAAATCTCTGTATAGCCATCAAAAATGTGTTGGTATTCATATTGGGACAGAGCTCTAAATGTACTGCAGATGTTTTTGCGCAAGTGAGGAGTGTTACATAGGCCTTTTCCATTGTCAAGCCTGTCTTGATGTAAAGATGGCCAGCAAAGTGTATGCCGGTGACAGTAAAAGGCTTAGATGGTCTCATACGTTCTGTGGGTGGGGGACCTTCAATTTATTTTCCTCTTGAAGTGGTAGGTGGTAAGTTTCTATGGGATCAAACTGCTGAGGTCATTGGTTCCTAGTCTTACACACTACTTAATCTAACTTAAACTAACTTACGCTAAGGACAACACACACACCCATGCCCTAAGCAGGACTCGAACCTCCTACGGGGGGCACAGCGAAAAGGCGCCTCAGACTGCGCGGCTACCCTCGCGGACCTCTTGAAGTCTTCATGATGTTGCATGGTAAACGTGTATGCAGGACTCTTTTAATGGTTCGACGACTTTCAAGTATCTAAAAATCTTTCCAAACTTTGGGTAGCATAATTTGGACACCAAGGTGATGAAGAACGTGTTTGAAATAAGAGGGGTCTCGTGGAGCGATGTGAACCATTTAGATGAATCTCGTTCCTCCCTGTTGAGGTCTGCAAACTAGAGTCTACCTCCCAGACGAATGAGCCCGTCTTCAGTGAACGGATGAAAGTGTCAAATTTTAGAGTTTTGCGGGGCTGGCTTACCGTTCTGGAGTGCGTGGAATTCCCGCGTGAGGCACTGATGTTGGACTGTTTTGATCCGGTAAGTACCTGCATTTGCGAGCTTGATTACTGTCAGCTCTCCAGCAAGTTTATCTTCATGGCTAATCTTACGTATGAAGCGAAGGATCCAGCCGGTTGTACGAATTAGTCTCCAATAGGAACTGAATTTGGAAATGTCTGTGATACTGGGAGGTATAACAACTGCCATCACGTGTTTTACATTCCTTCTTTCTTCCGGGAGGTCATGACGCATATTTGGAGTACCTGATGACCAACTTTCTTCTGGGTGTGCAAGCCATGGCGGTCCTTCTCACCAAACAAGCGCAGATTGCATTTGATTGCCAAGAAGTCCAGTGTTAGGTGATCCTTTGGGTTATCATTTCCAGGACAATGTCTCCACTGACTAGGGGACTTACATGTATGAAATTCTGTCACTCTATTACAGATGAAAGTCTTCCATCGATTCGCATCATTGCGTATCCAGCCTTAGGTCACTGCACCGTCCGTTCACAACATTGCATGACTAATGTCGTACCCTGTAGCTGTGCGGAAATATCTCAGTAATCGTAAACCAAGAAGGTCGAGACGTGGCAGCGTTACTCTTTTGACAGGTGCAACTCTGTTCTTGCTACAGGCCAAGTGAATCACTGTGTCGCCGTGTAAAACACTGCAGATGTACAGAGCTGCGGCACACGCTCGTTCCGAAGCGTCACAAAATACGCGAATCTAAACGTTGCGATCTTTGGTAGATGATATCCATCGTGGGATACTAATGCAAGACATTGGAGGTAAATTAGACACCCACGCATTCCACTGTGTTGGCAGATTGTTGGGTAGCAATTAATTCCAGTCAATTTCCCTACGCCACTTTTCTTGGAATCATAGTTTTCCCCACCGAGCGAGGTGGCGCAGTGGTTAGCACACTGGACTCGCATTCGGGAGGACGACGGTTCAATCCCGTCTCCAGCCATCCTGATTTAGGTTTTCCGTGATTTCCCTAAATCGTTTCAGGCAAATGCCGGGATGGTTCCTTTGAAAGGGCACGGCCGATTGCCTTCCCCATCCTTCCCTAACCCGAGCTTGCGCTCCGTCTCTAATGACCTCGTTGTCGACGAGACGTTAAAACAACACTAACCTAACCTAACCTAACCTAACCATAGTTTTCCCATGATTGACACAGGTGAGAATAATCCTGGTGAGTCGTAATATTTGTCTACAGTCTACAATAATTTCATTTTGGTAGTAGATTCGTCAGAAAAATTTTATGTGACATCATCCGTGTTAATGTGAAAGCTTTCCGTTGCTGTGCTCCAATATAAGCCTAAAACTTGAGTAGATGTAGTAATCTCTCATCCTTCGGACCTCCATACATGCTGTGAGTGATATGAAGTAGTGGCCCATTTCGATAATTGAAAGATCTATAGTTTGACAAAGGCCGTTGGTTCGTAACACATAGCGATAGCTCCATTGTCGTCATTTGCACCAAACGCGAAGTCATCCACGAAAACATTGTTGGACAGTATCTGTGCGACGACGGTAAATGCGGTCTCATGTCCAGAAGCGCGTTCTTTCAGCGTTGCCGAATGCAGGAATGGACTGCACGTCAAGCGGAATGGAAGTCTAGTGAAACAATAAGTCGTCACTTGGTTCGTCGTGTGGTAGTTTCCGTGACAATCTTGAAAAATTGTGTGCCATAGAAGTCTTGTCAAGTCCCTCTCGTTATCGTGCAAGATAAGTTGCAGAAATGCTTGCGTCATATCGCTAATAAAAGCGATAGGGTGTATTCGAAACCGTGTCGGAACAGCAAGTGTATCTGGCAGAAGATTTGGCCCCACTTCTAACGTGTTGCTGAGAGAGGGTGCGTTGATCTCGTGAGAAGACTCACCAAAAACGATCCTCCAGTTTGTTTTGACAAGTTTCTCCTTTCTAACTGTATGATGTGGAAGGTAGAATATGGTGTTACATGGGTCTTCAGGAGGAGCGAGTTCTACATGGTTCTTTGTAATGTACTCCATCACAAAAAGGTGATAAATGACCTTTAAGGAGTCGTTGCTAAGAAGTCTTTCGTGTAAACTTCGAAATCTACTTTCTGCTTTCAGTCGGTTCGAAGAATGTAATATAATATTTGTTACTTAGAAAGACGAACGAGTCTTCGATGATCACGCACAAGATAAGATGCCTGAAATTACTGGAGTAGGGAAGAAGGTTTTTACCACATCATGATGCGCAGTTATGCAAATAGTATCTAGATCCCAGAATCGTCTCAATTGGTCATCTGTGGACGTTTGAGTCTGAAGTACAAAGTTAACAAAACTTGGGTTTCGGCACCATTTTCTTATGTCGTCGTTCACAGTAGCAAGCAGCGATTTGTACTCTTACAGTGACACTTTATTTACAAGTCATGCGTCATACATATACCAAAGAGTTTGCGACGTATTATGTCTTACAAAGAGTATCATTATTCAGAGATACACTGGAGCGCCAAGGAAACAGGTATAGGCATGCGCATTCAGGTACGGAGATATGTAAACAGGCAGAATACGGCGATGCGGTCAGCAACGCCTGTATAAGACAACAAGTACCTGGCGCAGTTGTTAGATCGGTGACTGCTGCTACCACGGCATGTTATCAAGATTTAAATGAGTTTGAACGTGGTGTTATAGTCAGCGCAAGAGCGATGGGACACAGCATCTCCGAGATAGCGATGAATTGGGGATTTTCCCGTACGACTACTTCACGAGTGTACCATAAAATCAGGAATACGGTAAAACATCAAATCTCCGATATCGTCGAGACCAACGACGACTAATGAGAATCGTTCAACGTGACAGAAGCGGTTCCCTTCCTCAAATTGCTGCAGATTTCAATGCTGGGCCATGAACAAATGTCAATGTGCGAACCATTCAACGAAACATCATCGGTATGGGCTTTCGGAGCCGAAGGTCCACTCGTTTACCCTTGATGACTGCACAACACAAGGCTTTACGCCTCACCTGGGCCCATCAACACCGACATTGGACTGTTGATGACTGGAGACATGTTGCCTGGTCGGACTAGTATCGTTTCAAATTGTATCGAGCGGATGGACGTATACGAGTATGGAGACAAGCTCCTGAATCCATGAGCCCTGCTTAACATCAGGGGACTGCTCAAGCTGGTGGAGGCACTGTAATGGTCTGGGGCGCTTGCATTTGGAGTGATATGAGACCGCTGATACGTCTAGGTACGACTCTGACAGGTGACACGTACGTGAGTATCCTGTCTGATCATCTACATCCATTCATGTCCATTGTGCATTCCGACGGACTTACAAGGGGAGGCCGCCAATTGTAAAATTCAAATTCGATTCATACTGCGCATAATAAAAGCTCATGGCCAGAGGTGTAATGTGGCCAAGCACCAAGATGCACTTCTCAGCCGTTGTCGAGAAAATCGACAGTTAAAAGAAACCGTTGCGGTGAAATACTCTCTACGATTAACAATTTTCTACAGCGTCGTGGCGCAGGGTAAGCGCTCGCGTTCGTAATACGAAGGTCGCCGGATCGAATCTCGCGCCATGCAATTTTTTTTTATTATTAGTTTTTCGTAATTCATATATATATATATATATATATATATATATATATATATATATATATATATTTCATACCTGCCACAGCAAATTTGTGTTGGTGGGGTCTATATTCTAATTAGAACGTTTGACTAACGCTATACGTATTCGTTTCGGAATATCGTTTCTACGTCTTCCGTTAACTATACGTGGTTAACATTATGAAGACAATTAATAACATTTGTGAAATACAACTTTGTTTGCGGAAAACGTAATGATGTTCGAAGTCGCCAGTTTTTCCACGACAAACGACTTTCAACAATTTATTATATGCATAATTGTTGCAACTGATTGCGGGAATTTTATATATATATATATATATATATATATATATATATATATATATATATATGAATTACAAAAAACAAATACAAAAAAAAGGTTGCATGGCGCGAGATTCGATCCGGCGACCTTCGGATTACGAACCCGAGTGCTTACCGCTGCGCCACGACGCTGTAGAAAATTATTAATCGTAGAGAGTATTTCACCGCAACGGTTTCTTTTAACTGTCGATTTTCTCGACAACGACTGAGAAGTGCATCTTGGTGCTTTGCCACATTACACCTTTGGCCATGAGCTTTTATTATGCGCAGTATGAATCGAATCTGAATTCCACAATTGGCGGCCTGCCCTTGTTAGGCAAATCGATCAGAATCGCTGCAGACTGGCCCCAGGAACACTCTTCTGAGTTTAGGTATTTCCGCTGGCCATCAAACTCCGTAGACATGAACATTATTGAGCAAATCTGGGATGCCTTGCAACGTGCTGTTCAGAAGAGACCTCCACCCCTTCGCACTCTTACGGATTTATGGACAGCCCTGCAGTATTCACGGTGTTAGTTCCCTCCTGCACTACTTCAGACATTAGTCGACTTCATGCCACATCGTGTTGCGGCATTTATGCGTGCTCGTGGTGGCCCTACACGATATTAGGCAGGTAGACCAGTTTCGTTGGCTCTTCAGTGTATAAATTTCCCGACGACTTCAATTCCCAACAACGGGAAACTGACCGCTAATTTCTGTCGACACTGGGAGTCGCGTGAGAAACCAGATGAGCAGTATTTATTTGGTTGGTTGGTTGGTTGTGTTGGGGAAGGAGACCAGACAGCGAGGTCATCGGTCTCATCGGATTAGGGAAGGACAGGGAAGGAAGTCGGCCGTGCCCTTTGAAAGGAACCATCCCGGCATTTGCCTGCAGCGATTTAGGGAAATCACGGAAAACCTAAATCAGGATGGCCGGACGTGGGATTGAACCGTCGTCCTCCCGAATGCGAATTTATTTGGTATGATTTCAGATACATAACAGCAAAAGGAAATTGTAAATAACTACCGAAACACGAGAGAAAAGGTGCCTGGTCACTCTTAGGAGCGATACCGTGTCTGTAGCTGTATCGTAATTCATAGCGGAAACAGCCATGGGTGAATGTATTTGATAAAAGAAAGGAAAACACTCCAGTAAATATGGGTCCGTGAGTGCATCTTTGTGAGATAACTATGGATGTGTGGTTACATGCCGCCACCACTTATGAAGTATTGTCCTAGTTGGTAGAAGTGTATTTGCGATTTAGACTTTTCCAACAAGTCCCAATCTAATTTGTCTCAAACTTCTCCCATGTCAAGTGGTCTGGGAAACTTGACACATGCGTGGTTGGACATAGCCACATTTTCTATTGATGTAAGATATAACGAGGCAATACAGTTCAAGCTGGACGGGTCGAACACGGCCTTTATATTGACCTCAATGACTACCCCCTTTAACAGCTACGAGTTTACAGTGAACTGTAACCTGTAACGCGCTGAAGTTGCACTATGTTTCTAATTTAGCTTTGTTGTTGTTGTGGTCTTCAGTCCTGAGACTGGTTTCACGCAGCTCTCCATGCTACTCTATCCTGTGCATGCTTTTCATCTCCCAGTACCTACTGCAGCCTACATCCTTCTGAATCTGCTTAGTGTATTCATCTCTTGGTCTCCCTCTACGATTTTTACCCTCCACGCTGCCCTCCAGTACTAAATTGGTGATCCCTTGATGCCTCAGAACATGTCCTACCAACCGATCCCTTCTTCTGGTCAAGTTGTGCCACAAACTCCTCTTCTCCCCCATTCCATTCAATACCTCCTCATTAGTTATGTGATCTACCCATCTAATCTTCAGCATTTTTCTGTAGCACCACAATAGCGATAGTGCAAGTTAATAAAGACTGAAGTTATGTTCATCTAAGTGAGAAAAATTTCGAGAAGTGTATAACAGAATAGACATATAAGTAACAATACGATTATGAAAATAAGTTATTCAGTTGCATAGTGCGCATTCTGCTTTTGCGCCTGTACTACCCTGGCGTAGAAAAGGAAATTCAGTTTTGTAATAAACTTTAAACTTGTACTTAAAGTTATCTTTTGGCATCCTGATTCCTATAACGATATATTGTATGTCTTATATCAGACAAGTCAGTCGAGACTCCAGAATATATAAATAAGTCCAGTGAATACGTTACTTCGAAGCTTCTCTTGTTTACCGCGTCTTCACGAAAGCGAAGAGAGAAGAAAGACTAAAGAGATGCGGTGTTGTAAACTTGAAACACAGTTAAACAAAGACCCGTTAGAGAGCAAATAAATCACAGCAAAATACATTTACAAAACTACTGCTGAAAGTGCGACACATTTCCTATATGATTGTTGCCAGAGCCTGGATTTGAAACGCATTGAAATGATAAATAGGTAATACATTTTTATTGTATACTAAAAAAAGGTAGTTTTACAAAAAATTTCAAAATTACAGGTGCTCCCCAGTAAAAACAGTTAATGTGGTAAATCTAGTCGTGGGTGAAGGAATTGGCCACGATCATGTTTTAGAAATCATACTAGCAGTCGTCTTGTGACTTTCAGGAATGTTACGGCAGACACGAACCACGATGTCCTGCCAGAGATTTGAAGCCCCGCCTCCAGTATACGTATCCACTGTCTGAAAACACTGTTCCATATGGATCGATGTACTGGTGTCGGTAAAACCGCTAAGAAGGCAGTGTTTTCCACTGCCGTAATTGAATATGGAATGGCGCAGTTAGGCTGTTAAATTAATCACTCTGAAAGCTCATCAGGGGAATGGAAGAAGTGACAAAATCAATGTCAGTACAGTTAAGAGGACACAAAATAATTTCAGAAGATATGACAAAGAAAATGGGGACGTGTCACTGCGGGGACACTTAAGCAGTCACAAAACATTATGACAACTCGTTTATTAATCGGTATAGTAAGCTCTCCCAGTATAAAATGTGAAGAACGAAAATAACGTAGAATTAAGTGAACATGTGAGTATTCGTTGAGAATAATGATTCCGGTGTTGTACCTTTCGGCTTCCGTGCCTCGAAGGCTACCAGTTCTTGGAATTTGATTTCATTTACCGAGCCAGCTGAGGTATGGGTGAGACACTGTAGTTGCATTAAGCACGACCTGGGTTCGGACGTCGATCTCCTGCGAAGATTTAGTTTTTCTCTGACTTCTTTAAAACAGTATGGGTAGATACTAGGATGGTTCCTTTATAAGTGACGTGGTAACCTCAATTCTCTAATGATCTTGTTGTGGGCGTTACTTTGAAAAGTAACTTATTAAGTTGCTGTGTGACTTCGTAGCGTTTTTGTTTCCGGTTGCTGTTGGTTTATTTATCGATTGTAATTTTTTTACTTGTAGTTCACTGTTGCTATTTGAGTCTACATATTGCCATTTTGTCGTTTGGGGATGGTGAGTGGAGCTGTGGACGCTAGAAAATGGAGCGCCAAGTGACGAAACAGGAACATTTTCAACACTTCCTTCTGTTTGGGTTCAACACAGGGGTGACAGTAGCGGAGACAGCCAGAAACATTTGCAGTGTGTGTGGGGATAATGCCACTGGACAGAGTAAGGCAAGAAAATGGATTTCTCGTTTTGACATAAGTAACATTCCACGTTCAGGAACACCTTTGGGGTTTAATGAAGATCGTTTGGACGCATTAATCCACAATGATCCATGTCACTGTAATCGAAAACCGGAAAATGTGATAAACTGTGGCCATTCCACCATCATGCAACATTTACAATTCAGTGCCAATGCTTCCAAAGTCGGGTGTGTAGGTACCGCATGCTCTAAGCCAAAACCACAAAAATCAGCAGGTAGACATATGTGCTTCGCATGTTGTTCTTCGTCAGTTGGCTCGTGAACATCACCGACCGTTCCTCTCCTGTATCGTTACTAGTGACGAGAAGTGGCGACTTACTGCAACACAAGGAAAAGAAAGGATGAGCTCAAACAAAGCAGCAACTCACCGTACAAAGACCTGCGTTCATCCACAAAGAGTAAGGTGGCAGTATTTTTGTGGTGTCACCGCCAGACACCACACTTGCTAGGTGGTAGCTTAAATCGGCCGCGGTCCATTAGTACATGTCGGACCCGCGTGTCGCCACTGTCAGGATTGCAGACCGAGCGCCACCACAAGGCAGGCCTCGAGAGACTGACTAGCACTCGCCCCAGTTGTACGACGACGTTGCTAGCGACTACACTGACGAAGCCTTTCTCTCATTTGCCGAGAGACAGTTAGAATAGCCTTCAGCTAAGTTAATGGCTACGACCTAGCAAGGCGCCATTTGTACCATTGCATGTATCTCAAGATAGTCTCACTTGTCTCATCAAGATTGCTGTATACCAAAGGACGATATAAAAGTTAAGTGTTCTAGTAGCTACGTTCTTTTCTTTATCACATTCATTACGAATCCTTTTCCAGACTTCGCGCCAGTCGGCGTGTGTGTACGTGTGCCTATCGGCTACCCGTCACTGTGGACTGGCTGCCTTGTCAGTCCACTACAATTTTAGCATCTTACAAAGATTCCATTCCACTCCTATACATCCAAATCTAGCGACTGATCGATGAGAGGTTACGGAACAAAAAATGTCTAGTGAATTTGTCTAGAAATGCATGGTTTCCATGCTAAAGACCATTTATTCAATTGTTGTGGCATCAGACGCCAAATGTGGCGTACTGACACCAAATGTATTGGGTGGGTGCCAGGAGGTGCCGTATTAAAACTCGGCGAGAACTTTCCAAATGATTTATTTGTTTCCACTACAGAGCTCCATTCACTTCGCTCTGTGTCACAGGCCCCACAATGCTGAGGTACTACCGCAGCAACCTGTGCAATGCAACGCTGTGTGGTGCTGGCCTTGTTCGCCAGCTGCAGAGCTCCAATTACTTCACGACGGCTGTACCAGCAGCCGACTCAGCGGACACCATCCCTGTTGACTCTGCGCTGCTCCACCGGGAGCCGCAGACTGGCCCCGCTGCTGCTTCTTCCTCGGCTGGCATAGCTGGGAACGGGGCAGCAACGGCTGCCCGCGATCCGGCGTCGGAATTTGCGGCTCCTCGCCACGAAAGTCTCGGGCATTTGTAGGGGGCCGAGACGACTGCCCGCGATAGCGAGCCGAAGAGTGGCCCGCCCTGGCTGGCTGCAGAGGGTCGAACCATTGACCCGCCGGGGACTGGGACCCTGTCGCCCCATCTGCTGCTGCGTTTAGCCCCACGGCACGACACGCGCCGCCGTCCAGGAGAGCTGCCGCACTAGAATGAATCTCGTTAGAAAACAACACCTATTTATGGCTACGAAGTCTTTCGCGACGTATTTCTTGAGTAAAAATCTCTCGGTGTACATGCCGCGTCAAATCAGGATAAAACTCCAAGCTTTCGATCACTACCTCCATGGTCGTCGTCAGGGCTAAAACTGTCGTGAACTAGCGAGGTTCCCACTTTTATATGCAAAGGACGGCTTCCGATTGGCTGGAATACGTGAGCGATATGGCGCGTAGTGAAGTGGTGCCCTCTACTTCCATAGATGTAGTTGCTATCCCGCGTTGCTTGCAGCGCCATCCCTTGAATCAGGAGGTAAAGTGCGAGAAGTTTTTCTCTGCGATTATTCTTTATCCAGTGCACTCTTCCAAGTGTTGCTAAGTGCATAGCCGTTGTCTCTATTAAAGTTATTATCGCTAAGTCTAATTTCGACTCCTTCCCGGATCATAGAGTCCCAGTAATTCGATATGTGGGCTATTACTCTGGTTTTTGCGGTGCTACAACGAGCAAGATAGCCAGAGTCCTGAAGAGGCAAGGAATAAAACCAGTTTTCCGACCACCTAGGAAAATTAAGGAAATGTTGAGACCAGTCAAAGATAGTCTCGGCTTAAGAGTGCCGGGAATTTATACTATTCCTTGCGAATGCGGCAAGAATTACGTGGGTCAGTCTGTAAGAACCGTTGCCGACCGCTGCATCGAGCACCAACGCCACCTGAAATACAGGTATTTGGAAAAATCTGCGGTGGCTGAACATAGCCTGCTTAACAAGCATAAGATTTTATTTGAAGAAACCAGAGTAATAGCCCACACATCGAATTACTGGGACTCTGTGATCCGGGAAGCAGTCGAAATTAGACTTAGCGATAATAACTTTAATAGAGACAACGGCTATGCACTTAGCAACACTTGGGAGAGTGCACTGGATAAAGAAAAATCGCAGAGAAAAACTTCTCGCACTTTACCTCCTGATTCAAGGGATGGCGCTGCAAGCAACGCGGGATAGCAACTACATCTATGGAAGTAGAGGGCACCACTTCACTACGCGCCATATCGCTCACGTATTCCAGCCAATCGGAAGCCGTCCTTTGCATATAAAAGTGGGAACCTCGCTAGTTCACGATCCTACCCTTCAACGGTCTCAACGTACCCTCCAAACCCACCTTAAGCAGTTCACCACTTGGTGTAACCAGTGGTTCCTCCGTCTCAACCCCTCCAAAACCCAGGCAATCATCATAGGCCGCACCACTCACTCCTTTCGCCTCCATGATTTCTACCTCACCCTTTATGGTCGTCCTATCCAACTCACCCCCACCCTGAAATACCTTGGCCTCACCCTTGACCGACACCTCACCTGGACCCCTCATCTCCTGAGCATCCAGCAGAAAGCCCATTCCCGCCTCCACCTTCTGAAACTCCTGTCTGGCCGGACATGGGGATTGCATCCTTCTACCATCCTTCTCACCTACAAATCCCTCATCCGTCCTATCCTCTGTTATGCCAGCGTTGCCTGGATCTCCGCCCCCACCCGCTTTTACAAGGCCCTCCAAATCCTTGAACGCCATGCGCTCCGCCTTGCCTTCCGTATCCGCCTTCCTTCCCCCACACGGCTCCTGTATGAACTGATCCCCTTCCCCCACCTCCTCCTGTTCCTCCAACATCTCCGCATCCTTTACATTGTTCGCAGGCTTCATCCCCCCCACCCTCTGGTTTCCTCCTTCCTCTCCACCCCCCGCCCGTTGCCGCGCCTCTATCGCTGTATCCCTCCCTCTCTCCACCTCCACACCCTCCATCTCCTTCATCAGGGCAATTTCCAACGCCTCCCCCTCCCGGATGACGAACTTCGCCGTGACATCTACCCTTCCTTCCAACTATAACCTGGCATTGTTCCCCCCCCCTCCTCTCCCCAGGGCCCCCTTTTCCTCTTTCCTTCTTCTCCCAGAGCGGATTTTCCTCCGTCCCCCCCCCCTCCCCTGAGACCCTGCACCCCATACTTGCCTCTCTCCTTCCCACATCCCTCCCTACCTGGCCCTGTACCGCGCGCCCCCCGCTCACCTCCCCCATCTCTTCCCCTCCCTCCCTTCTTCAGATCTCCCTCATCTCCTAGCGCCTGGCAGATCCTCTGTATTGCTCTTCATCAGTGTGCCACATCAGTGTTGTTTAGTGCTGTTTCTCGTGTGCGTCAAGAGGTGTGCTTTTAATTGTGTCCTGCCTTGAGGTTCGCCGTCAGTGTTACAATATGTGCTATGCCATCCGTCGCTACCTTTATGCTCCAGTCATACTGTGCCTTGTGTTCTTTTAACTGTCGCAGTGTGTGGCTTTTTGTGTGTGCTACTTTTAAACAGTTTTTTTTATCTCCATTTTACAGTCACCCCGTTTTTTGTCTATTGTCTTCCATTATGTTCCCCTCTTTTATATCTATGTTCACCTTATTCTCTCCTTTGCTGTTTTTAAATGTCTTCTATTGTTTTGTTCTATGTCTTTCGGCTGAAGGGCAGCGCCTATGCTGCTGCCAGCCCGCCCCGATTGGGAATTGAAATACAATAAAGGAAAAAAAAAATAGTTCACGACAGTCAGTTTTAGCCCTGACGACGATCATGGAGGTAGTGGTCGAAAGCTTGGAGTTTTATCCTGATTTGACGCGGCATGTACACCGAGAGATTTTTACTCAACACCTATTTATACTCAGATGTGCGCCTCTGTTTCGCTAACGCATCACTCCGAGTCACGTACGCCCCACACCCCGGTTGCGCCAGTGCCCCCTTTCTTCCTGTAACTTGCGACATGCAAACCGTTGCGTTTACTCTTTTCAGCAGTTCGACGGCTCTGTGGCCTCCATTCCACTTCGCAACCGCTGGTCAGCGTAACTTACTGCAATCCAGCCCGCACCTGGCTGTAACTTGTGTGCTCTGAAATATTGCACCACATCTGACTTCCGTATCTTAAACTTTGGTGCCGCTACACAGTCATACCTCGTTGCAGAGACTGCGGTCTAAAACGCGCAGTACCATCGGCCACAGTTACAGTATGTGTTGAAAATGGTTTCCATGTACCTCAACGCATGCGTGTACGTGCCACAGCATCTTTCTCACACACGTTCACATCGCCCACGCTGCATCCGAACAAAGGCAGCATTAATACACTGCTCCGTGTCTCCACATACTTTTGCGGTCGCACTGGTTGAAATCTGGTGAACGAGAAGGCCGTGCAACTGGACCCCCTCGTCCGATACATCGACCAGGGAAGACACGACTGAGATGCGTAGGGATGTTAACGGCCAAGTAGGCTGGAGGACTGTCATGTAGCAGCCACATAACCCTTCGAACCATCAATGGCGCTTCTTCCAGCAGGGGAGGCAAAGTCATCCGCAAGAAACGCCGGTAGATTCGGCCTGTTGGGTGATGTGGAGGAAAGAGTGGTCCCAAAATACAGTCGCCAATTATCCCGGCCCCCTCACATTCCTGCTGCATCGATGCTGTCACCATACCGTGGTGCTTCTGCATACTATTCCCCGGGTGATTGTTATGAAAATAAAGATGGCCTTATAACACTACCGTCCGCTACTGCTATACCATAACCTTAAAGTTGGAAGCAGGTCGTAAAATAAAACTATGTTGTTAAAGCAATTATGGTATAATGCAACAGAGCAGTGTCGACCGTGTTGTACCTGACGGAGGTGGCTTATCTTCCGATAAGTCAGAATTACGTAAATATTCGAACAGTAGCAAACAATATTTTTGCCTAGCTATTCTGTTTAAAGACTAAGGAAAACGGTCGCCAGCCTAATTAGGCAAGAGAAAGATTAACGTTCTCGTTTAAGAAAGTAGGTAGGCGTAACATTAGAGGACAAACACAACCTAGACTTGGCCACACGCGAGTGTAATGAACTCTGACACCTGCATATGTTAACAGCTAGAGCAGCACAAACTATTTGCAAAAATATAACAGATAACGAAATACACTACTACTTTCAGGGCTTATTCAGACTGAATGGTCTTTATAACGTTACTATTAATATTCACTGCAGAATCATTAATTGGATATAGGTTCAGTATTATTGTTCAAACATTTTTCTAGCTGACATAAAATTATAAATGTAGTTCACTGCAAAATTATGAACTGATCACAGGGTAAGTCTCTCTCAACTAAATACTTTTCTATTAAGAATGAAGGTTATATGGAATTCATCAACAGGTTACTTCTCACTGTCTTTTGAATACAGAAATTAATGTTTTCATAGATAGTGGTCTTCCCATTACTTGTTACCTAGCATTAACACAATAGACAAACTGTGGATCCTGTTATACTATTAATATGCACTTCCAATACACAAGAGAGACAAACACTTAGCAAACGAGTACATAACTTTCCATAAATGCAATTCACCACTTTTACTACAGTGAGACACAATGTTGACAAATCTGCTAGATACTGACTCACCTTCTGCGATTTACAACAGGCAGTGATGTGATCATTTACTAAGCAAAACTTTATAAGCCTCAGTCTTAAGAACTTTTAATTTTGAAGTTGGGAACAACACTTTAATAAGCAGTTTTACTAGGAAAATTATTTTCAGCAAGCATCATTAACTTTAACTCACTCTCTTGCCACATTAACTTTAACTTTCTTTTTACTATGTTCAAGAGGCATCAATTAGCAAAACACTGGGCTTTAATGTTCTTTCAGTAAGGGCACTCGGAAATCACTATAGTTCAAACGGACAGGAACCTGAGAGGTGTTATGATAAGGAGAAAAATCAAGGTAGGTACATAAATTCAGTTATATTTGAGCACACTAACACATCCATTAAGCTGATCCTTCACTGTACATTACTATAGTGCTCCATTACAGTGATTGCGCAATGAGGTGGCGATTGCATGTCGGTAGGTGGAATTGCAGGTAGAATTGCTGGACTCTGTCATTTCTTGGTGACGATGATAGATACACATTCCAGGATCGTTCCAGCTATTTATCCATCCATCCGAGGCATTGGAAAAGTAGCAGAAAAAGCCTGTCTCGGAACCAGCACAATATGCAACATTTACATGGCAGTGCACAGTTTGGTAGCTGACTGACTCTTGTTCCACCTTTTCTACCTAGGCCAACCACAATTTGCGCGCGCTACACAGTTCCGTTCCCGAGGAGAACCACACCACCTCTTGTACACAGAATAACTGAGAACCCTAAGCGAGGATCAGCAGTTTACATAACAGTAATCAAATACATTAAATAAAACAGAACATTTGCACATATTGACATTTCTACAAAAAATTATTCACACAGAAATTACAATTATATATAGTAAGTTTTGTTCCATCCAAATGGGACAAAGAATTTAAATGACAGATATACTACATTGCATAGAATCAAACCACGACATCAAAGTTTTAACAAAGAAAGGAGTATACAATTTTATGTTATCAATCCAATCAAACACATTTACAGAAGCTCAACGATGTAACATTAAATAAAACAAAAGCAAAATAAATCCGCACAGCATTAGAGCTATGGTGTTACAGCTTCATCTGTGAATAGGATGGATGACACAAATTCAGGAATAGTGGTTGCCCGGTGAAGAAGCCAGTGACAAAACTGCTCCCGATGTGGAAAGTCTCTCGTTATTAAGCCCTGCACAAGCTGTAAGTTATGCTCTACTGGCATGGTGCTGACACAGTGTTAATCACATTTTCCTGCAAGTCTGGTGTCCGAACATTTCGGGTACGTTCTTGATGATTTTCTTCTTCCTGAAACGACCCTGTCTCAAATGGCGAAACACTGTCGCAAGCATTGAATGCTGTAGTTGTTGCCAGTGGGGACAGGTCTCCTGATAGAACCTTGCTGCCCGCCGCCTGTGGCCATTTGCCTTTCTGTAAGTAAACACCATCCCGGCAAGCACTAAATTCGAATACGAACCATTGTGTACAACACTGTAATGCATCAACTACAAGGTAACTCAGCAAGAGAAGTGAATAGGACACAACATTACCAACTACTTTTTCAGGAGAGGACGCTAGATACAGTACCACCCTCTAGGAGGACACGGTGTATACTGCATGGTACAGCACGTTTTAGACTGCAGTCTCTGTAACAGAGTATGATTGAATAAATGGGCTCTAGCATGGAAACCCTCCATATCCGGACATAAGTTCATTAGACCTTTTTTGTTCCATATCCACTCATTGATCAATCCCCAGAGTTTGTACAGGGTGGAAAAAATCACTTGATAGTCCAGTGTGATGTTCGTCTTATCAGTATGTTCTAACAGGGGCAGTAAAACAAAAAGAATAACCAGTAGCGACGTAGTAGTGGTGCCCTGGAACACGATGACCGCTGCCGCCACACAGCATCACTACTCAGTCGCTGATGGAGTACTGCTTATTCTTCGTGTTTCAGTGTCGTGTCGTGTCGTGTCATGTTATAGTCTTAGGTGGAGATTTAAATTTACCAGATATAGACTGGGACACTCAGATGTTTAGGACGGGTGGTAGGGACAGAGCATCGAGTGACATTATACTGAGTGCACTATCCGAAAATTACCTCGAGCAATTAAACAGAGAAACGACTCGTGGAGATAACATCTTGGACCTACTGATAACAAACAGACCCGAACTTTTCGACTCTGTAAGTGCAGAACAGGGAATCAGTGATCATAAGGCCGTTGCAGCATCCATGAATATGGAAGTTAATAGGAATATAAAAAAAGGGAGGAAGGTTTATCTGTTTAGCAAGAGTAATAGAAGGCAGATTTCAGACTACCTAACAGATCAAAACGAAAATTTCTGTTCCGACACTGACAATGTTGAGTGTTTATGGAAAAAGTTCAAGGCAATCGTAAAATGCGTTTTAGACAGGCACGTGCCGAGTAAAACTGTGAGGGACGGGAAAAACCCACCGTGGTACAACAACGAAGCTAGGAAACTACTGCGAAAGCAAAGAGAGCTTCACTCCAAGTTTAAACGCAGCCAAACCCTCTCAGACAAACAGAAGCTAAGCGATGTCAAAGTTAGCGTAAGGAGGGCTATGCGAGAAGCGTTCGGTGAATTCGAAAGTAAAATTCTATGTACCGACTTGACAGAAAATCCTAGGAAGTTCTGGTCTTACGTTAAATCAGTAAGTGGCTCGAAACAGCATACCCAGACACTCCGGGATGATGATGGCATTGAAACAGAGGATGACACGCGTAAAGCTGAAATACTAAACACCTTTTTCCAAAGCTGTTTCACAGAGGAAGACCGCACTGCAGTTCCTTCTCTAAATCCTCGCACAAACGAAAAAATGGCTGACATCGAAATAAGTGTCCAAGGAATAGAAAAGCAACTGGAATCACTCAACAGAGGAAAGTCCACTGGACCTGACGGGATACCAATTCGATTCTACACAGAGTACGCGAAAGAACTTGCCCCCTTCGATTAGCTGTGTACCGCAAGTCTCTAGAGGAACGGAGGGTTCCAAACGATTGGAAAAGAGCACAGGTAGTCCCAGTCTTCAAGAAGGGTGGTCGAGCAGATGCGCAAAACTATAGACCTATATCTCTGACGTCGATCTGTTGTAGAATTTTAGAACATGTTTTTTGCTCGAGTATCATGTCGTTTTTGGAAACCCAGAATCTGCTATGTAGGAATCAACATGGATTCCGGAAACAGCGATCGTGTGAGACCCAACTCGCGTTATTTGTTCATGAGACCCAGAAAATATTAGATACAGGCTCCCAGGTAGATGCTATTTTTCTTGACTTCCGGAAGGCGTTCGATACAGTTCCGCACTGTCGCCTGATAAACAAAGTAAGAGCCTACGGAATATCAGACCAGCTGTGTGGCTGGATTGAAGAGTTTTTAGCAAACAGAACACAGCATGTTGTTATCAATGGAGAGACGTCTACAGACGTTAAAGTAACCTCTGGCGTGCCACAGGGGAGTGTTATGGGACCATTGCTTTTCACAATATATATAAATGACCTAGTAGATAGTGTCGTAAGTTCCATGCGGCTTTTCGCGGACGATGCTGTAGTATACAGAGAAGTTGCAGCATTAGAAAATTGTAGCGAAATGCAGGAAGATCTGCAGCGGATAGGCACTTGGTGCAGGGAGTGGCAACTGTCCCTTAACATAGACAAATGTAATGTATTGCGAATACATAGAAAGAAGGATCCTTTATTGTATGATTATATGATAGCGGAACAAACACTGGTAGCAGTTACTTCTGTAAAATATCTGGGAGTATGCGTGTGGAACGATTTGAAGTGGAATGATCATATAAAATTAATTGTTGGTAAGGCGGGTACCAGGTTGAGATTCATTGGGAGAGTGCTTAGAAAATGTAGTCCATCAACAAAGGAGGTGGCTTACAAAACACTCGTTCGACCTATACTTGAGTATTGCTCATCAGTGTGGGATCCGTACCAGATCGAGTTGCGCGGTTCTGGCTCTGCAGTCTGGAACCGCGAGACCGCTACGGTCGCAGGTTCGAATCCTGCCTCGGGCATGGATGTGTGTGATGTCCTTAGGTTAGTTAGGTTTAACTAGTTCTAAGTTCTAGGGGACTAATGACCTCAGCAGTTGAGTCCCATAGTGCTCAGAGCCATTTGAACCAGATCGGGTTGACGGAGGAGATAGAGAAGATCCAAAGAAGAGCGGCGCGTTTCATCACAGGGTTATTTGGTAACCGTGATAGCGTTACGGAGATGTTTAATAAACTCAAGTGGCAGACTCTGCAAGAGAGGCGCTCTGCATCGCGGTGTAGCTTGCTCGCCAGGTTTCGAGAGGGTGCGTTTCTGGATGAGGTATCGAATATATTGCTTCCCCCTACTTATACCTCCCGAGGGGATCACGAATGTAAAATTAGAGAGATTAGAGCGCGCACGGAGGCTTTCAGACAGTCGTTCTTCCCGCGAACCATACGCGACTGGAACAGGAAAGGGAGGTAATGACAGTGGCACGTCAAGTGCCCTCCGCCACACACCGTTGGGTGGCTTGCGGAGTATAAATGTAGATGTAGATGTAGATGTAGAACAAACGTCGATAAGACGAGTAACGCACTAGACTAATTTTGGATCGACTTATCGAATGGGCACGTAAAATTCTTCTTTAAAAATAATTTTGTTTGTAATGGGAAACAAATCATCTCTTTCCATTGACAATCGGTGTGACATGACAGACATGAAGAGCAGTATTTATTTGCGCTGACTCCATCTTCGTATTCTTAGTTGGAAGTATCTGCTAAAACACTAAAGAAAATTATGAAAATAAGAAACGACGCAGCACGAAGGAATTATCCGAATGGAATGGAAATCGGTAGACGTGATGTGCATGCACAAACAGACAATTGATTATAATTTCAGAAAACTGGATCATTCATCCAAGAGAAAGAGCTTCACAAATTGAGCGAGTCAGTAATGCGTTGATCCATATCTGACCCTCACGCAAGCGTGATTAATTATGGCTGTCTTCCTGAGAGATATTGTGCCAAATTCTGCACAACTGGCGCATTAGCTCTTCAAAATCCCTACGTTCTGAATTGGGGAGAGAACTGGCTCTCTAGCTAGCCAAGGAAAGGTCTGGCAAGGACAAAAACAAGCTTTAGATACTCTCTCCGTGTGTGGAAGGGCATTTCTTTTCCGTTTACGCCACACTGGGTGACTTGCGCGTCTGTGATCATGAAATGGTGAGGACAGAAGAACACCCAGTACCCGAGCAGCTCGGAATCGAACCTGGGCCCACTGCAAAGCAATCAGACGTGCTGACCACTCGGCTAAAGAGGGTCTCATGCTGAAATGTAGTAGGCCCATGAAGGTTTTCAATGAAGGGTAACAGAACAGGGTGTAGAATATAGTCGATGTACCACTGTGCTGTAAGGGTGCCGAAGAAGGCAACCATCGTGATACTGCTTACAGAAAGAAATGGCACCCCTGACCATCACTCGTTATCAGGCAGTACGGCGGGCGACAGTCAGATTGGTAGCCCAGCGCTGTCTGAGGCGTCTCCAGACACATCTTCAGACTGGAATCTCATTGACTGCCAAGGATGGCAACCATAGTGATCGTCCTTATGGAAAGAAATGGCACCCCTGACCATCACTCGTTATCGGGCAGTACAGCAGGCGAAAGTCAGGTTGGTATCCCAGCGTTGTCTGGAGTGTCTCCAGACACATCTTCAGACTGGAATCTCATTGGCTGCTGAGCATGGCAACCATAGTGATTCTCCTTCCGGAAAGAAATGGCACCCCTGGCCATCAGTCCTGGTTGTCGGGCAGTACGGCGGGCGACAGTCAGGTTGGTAGCCCAGCGCTGTCTGGGGCGTCTCCAGACACATCTTCAGACTGGAATCTCGTTGACTGCCGAGGATGGCAACCATAGTGATCCTGCTTATGGAATGAAATGGCACCCCTGACGATCACTGCTGGTTGTGTGGCAGTATGGCGGGCGACAGTCAGGTTGGTATTCCAGCGTTGTCTGAGAGTCTCCAGACACATCTTTGGACTGGAATCCCCCGCTTTGAACTGAACCCCGATGACTAGTGGAGACATGCCTGCAGAGGCCCCAACAGTGATGGGTTACCAGCTTGACTGTAGCCTGCCATACGCCTCGACGATAAGGAATGATGTTCCGAGGGGCCATTTCCTAGCTGTAGTCCTTTGCTTGTCATTAGCGGCACCCTTAGCCATCTCGGGCATCCGATGACCTGTTGCGCCGGTTGGACAGAATTTGGCATGATATCCCTCAGGAAGAAATACAGCATCTCTATTAATCAATAGCTGCTTGCTTAAGGGCGGGTGGTGGACCAATGCGTTATTGACTTGCTCAGTTTATGAAGAAATCATCCAATTTTTCCGAAATTGTAATCATTTGTTTGTTGTACATGTACGTTACATCTATCGATTTCCGTCCCATTCGGGTAATTACTTCGTGTTGCGTCCTCTTTATTTTCTGTTTGCGTGTATGTAGGTGTACCATAATTAATAGGAAAACAACCATGTGTGAAGCTGTATAATACAAGGAAAAACATAGTAGTAAGTGTGGGTTCATTTAGCCATTTGGGAGATAATCGTCAATGTTTGGTTACAGGTCGCCATGCCTTATGAATGTAATATTGTCTGAGTTGGTAGAAATGAATTTTAGATTTTAATGCAATTAGGCTCAAACGTCTCCCCCATCAAGAGGTCAGGGAAGTTTGGTCCATGCGTGATGCTGATACAACTAGGCAGTACAGTCCAAGGTGGAGGCAGGTCCAACACGGCCTGTACCTTGACCTCCATGAACACCCTCTTTAACAAGTGCGAGTGTACAGAAAGTACGTCTCTGTTTCTAATTGAGGTATTTTTAAATCATTGGATGGATGTAGGTAAGAGTAGGTAGGTAAGTTACTCGTAAACTGTCCAATTTCGTTTGGTCCAATCCACAGTTATAAGAATAAAAGTCAATGTTTAGGGAGTCGTGTTGTGAGTATCACGAATGTTATGACATACGGAAACCACAATGCCGTGGCAGGGATTTGATACCTGCGCCTCTAATAAATGCATCCACTGCCTCAAACACTGATCCAACTCAGTCGATGCACTGGTGGCAGCAAAATCGCTAAGAAGGCAATATCTCGCACTGCCGCAATTGAAAATATCTGAGGTCATCAGTCCCCTAGACTTAGAACTACTTAAACCTAACTAACCTAAGGACATCACACACATCCATGCCCGAGGCAGGATTCGAACCTGCGATCGTATCAGCAGCGCGGTTTCGGACTGACGCGCCTAGAACCGCTGGGCTACAACGGTCGGCCGCCATTGAAAACGGAATGAATCTATTAGGCTGATAACTTTATAACTCGGAAGGCTCATCGTAGGAATGGAATAAATGGGAAAATCAATGTCAACAGAGTTGAGAGGACACAGGATAATTTCATAAGATACGATAACAAAATGGAAACGTGTTACAGCGGAAAAAGATTTCAGAAAACATGGAGACAACTCCTTTAAGTCGGTCTGAAAAGCTCTCTTAGCAAAAAATGTGCAGAACGAATTAAGTCAACATGTTAGTATTTGATGAGAACAATGACTCCAGCGACATAATTTACGGCTGCTGTGCCTTGTTTTCATTTACCGAGTCAGCTCAGGGGTGACTAACGCACTGGAGTCGCATTAGACAGGACCCGTTTTCATATGTCGGTCAGCCACACAGATTTAGGTATACTCTGATTTCTTTAAAACACTATGGGTATATACTGGACTGGTTCCTTTGTAAAGTACGCAGTAGATATTATTTCCTGGCCCACGCTTGTCTCTAAAGATCTCGTTGTCGACGTTACGTTAAAAATTAACTTACAAGGTACATTCGCGAAGTGTCTCATCGATAATGAAATAATGTTAATTACGATGGAAACGTCAGGTGCAATCAGTACTTACTGCAGCAATTGTAGCTGGCCATAGTAGTAATTACACGCATTGGTGAGCCTAATAGATAGTGATGTAATAACGAATAGGACAGAAAACGTATAACAACCGAGCGAGGTGTCGCAGTGATCAGCACACCGGACCCGCGTTCGGGAGGACAACGGTTCAATCCCGCCTTCGGCCGTCCTGATCTAGGTATTCCGTGATTTTCCTAAACCGTTTCAGGCAGATGCCGAGACGCTTCCTTCGAAAGGGCACGTACGCATTTCTTCTCCACGCTCTCCTAATCCCAACTTGTGCTCTGTCTCTAGCGACAACGTTGTCGACGGGACGTTAAACATTGATCTCCTCCTCATACGCCTCCACATGTATAACATGATGATTCTTATTTATTTATCCTATTTAGCTGTACGTAGCTATTATTAGGCATGTTTGTTAGTCTTGGTGTAGAAATCTGTTGAACACAAATGTAAACGACAACACGCGAATTGGATAAATGATGCAGTTGTGCAGTTGGATGTTGAGCAAACAGTCTTCCGCATTACAGATAACATTGTCAGGAGCATCAAAAGCGTCACATTCAGTTGGATATGTTACTTTCTTTCAGGCATGCTTGATCATGTTGTTTAGTATCGGAGCACTGAACTGATTATGGGTCAGCACATGAAGTCCGATGATGGCGCGTTCAATATCATTGTTGTAGAGCAAAAGTCGCTCACAAACACGTTTAGCGACCTTTTCCACTGGCGAAGAAAACGTATACACTCAAAGGTTTAACAACGAACGTTGCGCCAGATGGAGTTGTTGTTTATCTGGGATTACGAACAGATCTAGTTGATGGAATGAGAACGAATCCAGAACCACCCAACATTTTATTCGAGCACTGGGAAAGAAACAGGTATCCCGTCATTGTTCAGGAATATACTTGTCCACTTTGCCTGATTTTGAACCTCTTATGTATACGTTGGGAGATCAAATCATTCTTTTGCGCACAAGGGGACCAAATGTGCCGCTTGGTTCATGGAGTGATGAAGAAGTCTATCTACTATGGAAATAAAGTATATACCAACTTGATATTCCAGACTCTGACTGCACACCGACAATCGTGTCTCGTTCACCCACGCTAGGTAGTGTGCGGTTTCTGTGAATGCCATAATCAAATCCAGGTACTTAGAATTCCAATTGGTAAATAAATTGAGGAAAGGTAGTGTCCGTGAATTCAGGACCAAATGCAATCGCAGAATTCTCTGTCTTTTTGAGCTTGAGCATTCTCGTACGTTAAAACTCACAATCTTGTGAACTTCCTTAAAATTCCACACCCAGGTAAACTTCTAACACCTTGTTCGCGTCATTTCTCATTGTGCACGACATAAACACAAATATAAGATGTCGACTTACAGTTCAGTATATGACTCACACACAAATATAGAGTCAGAATATACTTGTTAAAATTCATAGTGAATCATCAGCTGTCCTTTATTTTACACAATGTGTTTCGCTACTAGTGTCGCTGAAATGACCCTTATCAAGCATAAGCTGGCTTGAACGGCTCGAGAGTTTTACCATAATGCGAGTAATTTGCTGTTTTGAGCTCACCATAGTAGGACAACATTTTTACAATAACAGCTGTGAATAATAGATACCGTAAAGAAGCAAATTTCACAACGACAGCTGTGTGTGACGAGAGTTTCGAAAGCAAAACATAGATAGAAAGAAGGTAACTGCGAAGAAACCTTGGGTAACAGAAGATATACTTCATTTTATTGATGAAAGGAGGAAGTACAAAAATGTTCGGGGAGACTCAGGAATACAGAAATACAAGTCGCTGAGGAATGAAACAAATCGGAAGTGCAGGGAAGCTAAGACCAAATGGCTGCATGAAAAATGTGCAGAAATCGAAAAACAAATGATGGCCGGTACGACTGACTCAGCATAGAGGAAAGTCAAAACATCCTTCGGTGACATTAAAAGCAAGGGTGATAACATTAGGAATGCAACGGAAATTCCTTTGTTAAATGCAGACGAAATAGCAGATAGGAGGAAAGAATACATTTAAATCATCTATGAGGGGGGCGATTTGTCTGATGGGATAGAAAAAGAAACAGGAGTCGGTTTAGAAGAGATAGGAGATCCAGTATTAGAATCAGAATTTAAAAGAGCTTTGGAGGACTTAAGATCAAATAAGGCAGAAGGGATTGATAACATTCCATCAGAATTTCTAAAATCATTAGGGGAAGTGGCAACAAAACGACTATTCACGTTCGTGTGTAGAATGTATGAGTCTGGTGATATACAATCTGACTTTCGGAAGAATATCCTACACATAATTTCGAAGACTGCAAGATCTGAACAAGTGCGAGAATTATTGCACACTCAGCTTAACAGCTCATGCATCCAAGTTGCTGACAAGAATAATATGCAGACGAACGGAAAATAAAACTGAGGATGTGCTAGATGACGATCAGTTTGGCTTTAGAAAAGGTAAAGGCACGAGAGAGGCAATTCTGACGTTGCAGGTGATAGTGGAGGCAAGACTAAAAAAAAAAAAAAAAAAAAAAAAAATCAAGACTCGTTCATAGGATCTGTCGACATGGAAAAAGGCTTCGACAATGTAAAAAGGTGCAAGATGTTCGAAATGCGGAGAAAAATAGGGGTAAGTTATAGGCAGAGACGGGTAATATACAAGAGCGATATACAATCTGTACATCGAAGAAGCAAGGTTCAGGAGTGGAATTAAAATTCAAAGTGAACGGTTATCAATAATAGGATTCGCTGATGACATTGCTATCTTGAGTGAAAGTGAAGAAGAATTACATGATCTGCTGAACGGAATGAACAATCTAATGAGTACACAGTATGGTTTGAGAGTAAATCGAAGAAAGACGAATGTAATGAGAAGTAGTAGAAATGAGAAGAGCGAGAAACTTAACATCAGTATATCTCACGACGTAGATGAAGTTAAGGAATCCATCTACCTAGACAGTAAAATAACCAATGATGGAAGGAGCAAGGAGGACATCAAAAGCAATCTAGCACTGGCAAAAAGGCCATTCCTGACCAAGAGAAGTCTACTAGTATCAAACATAGGCCTTAATTTGAGGAAGAAACTTCTGAGAACGTACATCTGGAGTACAGCATTGTATGAATGTGGAACATGGAATGTGGGAAAACCGAAACAAAAATGGTTCAAATGGCTCTGAGCACTATGGGACTCAACTGCTGAGGTCATTAGTCCCCTAGAACTTAGAACTAGTTAAACCTAACTAACCTAAGGACATCACAAACATCCACGCCCGAGGCAGGATTCGAACCTGCGACCGTAGCGGTCTTGCGGTTCCAGACTGCAGCGCCTTTAACCGCACGGCCACTTCGGCCGGCAAAACCGAAACAGAAGAGATCGAAGCATTTTAGATGTGGTGGTACCGACGAATGTTGAAAATTAGGTGGACTGATAAGGTAAGGAATGGGGAGGTTCTGCACAGAACTGGAGAGGAAAGGAATATGTGAAAAACACTGATAAGGAGAAGGGACAGGATAATGGGACATCTGTTGAGGGAATGAGTCCTATGGTACTATAAGGAACTGTAGAGGGCAAAAACTGTAGAGGAAGACAGAGATTGGAATACATCCAGCAAATAATTGAGGACATAGGTTGCAAATGGTACTCTGAGATGAAGAGGTTGGCAGAGGAGAGGAATTCGTGGCGAGCTGCATCAAACCAGTCAGAACACTGATGACCCAAACAAAAAAGACGTTCTTGCAGAAATACTAGGTCAAATTTTCAAGGCATAACAAGTGTTTACATAAGCCTTAAAATATGATTCAAAGAAACAAAGTGATAATAATATTATTTGAATGTATTCCTAGACATATTATTAAAATTTGACATTTCAAAATGCCATTTATTTCTCTGTCAATAAACTTTAGTAACTTTTATTTGGTGGTCAGACTTGTTTTTACTTTTTAATATTGTCAAATAGTCAGCAACTTTCTGACTCTACGAATATTTCTTCACATCTGCTTCTTCTACTTCCATTATTTCTATTGTCCAAAGTTACCTTCTTATTTTAATAATTATTTAGTATTATTCCGAGATGTTTTCATGTTTGTAGTTTCCCACAGTTGATAATTTACAGAACTACAGTAATTACATATTGAGCTTTCTTGTATATGAACTTCGTCAGACATGACACCATCATATAGAATAAATTTCCCTAAACCCACACTTCAACTTTTTCATCAACATCTCCTCAACATTAATTACAATCATCAATACAATGCCATAACATCCTCTTCAGTATCTCACAAAAACTGTACTTCTTTATTTCATCAAAGAATATTCTCAAATCCATTAATTTTATATAACTGATCATTATGTACATAGTTAACTCGTAGTGAAACTGCAATCAGTTACACTACTTAGCAACTATTCCGTCAGACAATGTTACTATTATTATCAACATCTTTCTCATCTGTGTTCTGAAAATCTGTTTCCTTGTTTTCATAACATCTGTTTCATAATATCATTAGAACAATTAATTTCGTAATGGTTATCACATTTCATATTTCACTTCAAAAGCTTTAGTTTATAATCAGATGTTAGTTCTTCCATCGTAATAGAAGTGCTGAATGTGAGTTGAAAATGTACAAGTCTAAGGTATTTCAGAATGACAGAACAACTTTCCTACAAGAACACACTTATAATTTTAGCGATTAAAATGTCTTTTTAACTATGTAGGACAAAATATATTTACGAAATCGCTTCTGTTAAGCGACGAATTTAACGACATTCGTAAGATATGAAGTTTTCTTTCAAAGAGAAAGCTACTTAGCTCTATGTAGTCAAATAACTCTACAATGGAGGTACATCGTACATATTATCAAATGAATTAACAAGAGAAAAACAAAATTCAGACACTGCAACAAGGGAAGCATGATGCTTCAAAATAAGTGGATAGCAATGGAGACAGAAAACGGATACCACTGCTCATCAGCAGATGGAGGAAAAATGAAAGGGGAGGGCTCAAAATTTAATCTGAGTAGCTTCTGACAGGACTGCCCTTCAATATAACATCATATGGAGATAGTCAAAATGGACATTTGTGGTCATGCCCTTAACAGCAACATAAGAAACCTAATCACCGAAAATTGATCCAAATCTACTCTGTATACCAGAGAAGACGTAAAAATGAGCATAACCATGTGTATCCACACATAGAAAAGATATGTACAATGCACTTTACATTTATGTAAGTGAAATGTTCAGTAAATGATTCTGAGACTGCAGTGAAACTTGCTTCAATATGTAACATATTGCAGACCTAATTGAATTATTTACAAAGATCACAAAGACCACCAGATAATAAAATAATTCATAAGAGAAAAATGTGTACATGAAAGTCATAGTTTATTCAAATGGAAGAGAGATAGAATTGATAGAAAGCGATAACATTGATATTGATTAAAAACAGTTTTGGTTGCAATTTTTAGTTTTTTATTTTTCAACGACGCGTTTCGCCTTATTTAGGGATCTTCAGGTTACCTTTTCTAGATGGACGCGAGAGGCAGCAAGCTCTTCATAACGCGTTCCCGTTCACAGGAGCGAGTAACAGAGATCTCTGTTTTATAGAATGCTGCACTACACAGATAGGTCTACATGACGTCGCAACGTTCCGCCATTCGCTCAGTTCCTCGACGATAGAAATCCGCTCCTCGGTCACGGTGCCATTGGAGAAGCACTGCCTCAACGTCCTCATCATTGGAAAATCGCTACTCCTCTCCACCTTCTCCTCCCCCCTCTCTCCTCACCCCCCCCCCCCCACCAAATGTTCTTTCCGGCTTGCCGAAAAGATGGAAATCGGACGGTGCAAGATCTGCACTTCCCGGTCAGCACCACCCACCTCTGCACTGTCTCAGTCAATTTGTCGGCGCCGCTTCACATCGGCTGTACGAGATACTGCATTTGATCTATATACGGCCGGAATTTCACGGTGCATCTGTTTACAGCCCTTGTGAGGCAAATTGAAGAGCTGTTTGATTGGAAAGTAACGGTTCCCGTCACGAGAACTGACAACGGCCGAGAGAGTGGTGGTCTGACCACATGCTGCTCCATCTCCGCATCCAGAGATGCCTGTCGGCTTAGGATGACACGGCGGTCGGCCGGTACCGTTGTTCCTTCAACGCCTGTTGGGACGGAATTTAGTTTTAGTTTGATCCGTTTACAATTTAGACTTTCTGCCCACAAGAATCGTACTGTCCCGCGTAATTCAACTTCGGAGTGCGTCTCCAGTAGCAGCGCCGTTCCACCCACACTGTTATGCACCTGACATCCGTACAGCAGCAGGACTGCGTCAGCAACATGTGCTCTCTTTCAACAATGGTGTACGGCAAACCACTTCAGCTGCATGGCAAGGTGTAGCTTTCATCGTACGTACAGACATCAGAAAGTAATTTACACAAACACTTCCAAAGGTAAGACCACTGCGCAACAGTGCAAGAAGACTGACGGCAGATGTGATGTAATTTCTTATTAAGTTTCTTTCTGCAGCATTTTATGTGTAGTTGACTGTATGTGGTGGCTCGAAAACCACTAACATACACACTAAGACACACACACACACACACACACACACACACACACACACACACACATATATATATATATATATATATATATATATATATATATACTCCTGGAAATGGAAAAAAGAACACATTGACACCGGTGTGTCAGACCCACCATACTTGCTCCGGACACTGCGAGAGGGCTGTACAAGCAATGATCACACGCACGGCACAGCGGACACACCAGGAACCGCGGTGTTGGCCGTCGAATGGCGCTAGCTGCGCAGCATTTGTGCACCGCCGCCGTCAGTGTCAGCCAGTTTGCCGTGGCATACGGAGCTCCATCGCAGTCTTTAACACTGGTAGCATGCCGCGACAGCGTGGACGTGAACCGTATGTGCAGTTGACGGACTTTGAGCGAGGGCGTATAGTGGGCATGCGGGAGGCCGGGTGGACGTACCGCCGAATTGCTCAACACGTGGGGCGTGAGGTCTCCACAGTACATCGATGTTGTCGCCAGTGGTCGGCGGAAGGTGCACGTGCCCGTCGACCTGGGACCGGACCGCAGCGACGCACGGATGCACGCCAAGACCGTAGGATCCTACGCAGTGCCGTAGGGGACCGCACCGCCACTTCCCAGCAAATTAGGGACACTGTTGCTCCTGGGGTATCGGCGAGGACCATTCGCAACCGTCTCCGTGAAGCTGGGATACGGTCCCGCACACCGTTAGGCCGTCTTCCGCTCACGCCCCAACATCGTGCAGCCCGCCTCCAGTGGTGTCGCGACAGGCGTGAATGGAGGGACGAATGGAGACGTGTCGTCTTCAGCGATGAGAGTCGCTTCTGCCTTGGTGCCAATGATGGTCGTATGCGTGTTTGGCGCCGTGCAGGTGAGCGCCACAATCAGGACTGCATACGACCGAGGCACACAGGGCCAACACCCGGCATCATGGTGTGGGGAGCGATCTCCTACACTGGCCGTACACCACTGGTGATCGTCGAGGGGACACTGAATAGTGCACGGTACATCCAAACCGTCATCGAACCCATCGTTCTACCATTCCTAGACCGGCAAGGGAACTTGCTGTTCCAACAGGACAATGCACGTCCGCATGTATCCCGTGCCACCCAACGTGCTCTAGAAGGTGTAAGTCAACTACCCTGGCCAGCAAGATCTCCGGATCTGTCCCCCATTGAGCATGTTTGGGACTGGATGAAGCGTCGTCTCACGCGGTCTGCACGTCCAGCACGAACGCTGGTCCAACTGAGGCGCCAGGTGGAAATGGCATGGCAAGCCGTTCCACAGGACTACATCCAGCATCTCTACGATCGTCTCCATGGGAGAATAGCAGCCTGCATTGCTGCGAAAGGTGGATATACACTGTACTAGTGCCGACATTGTGCATGCTCTGTTGCCTGTGTCTATGTGCCTGTGGTTCTGTCAGTGTGATCATGTGATGTATCTGACCCCAGGAATGTGTCAATAAAGTTTCCCCTTCCTGGGACAATGAATTCACGGTGTTCTTATTTCAATTTCCAGGAGTGTATATATCGGCGCACCACGAAGAAATTATCCGAATAGGACGAAATCGGTAGATGTGATATACACTACTGGCCATTAAAATTGCTACACCAAGAAGAAATGCAGATGATAAACGGGTATTCATTGGACAAATATACTAGAACTGACATGTGATTACATTCTCACGCAATTTGGGTGCATAGATCCTGAGAAATCAGTACCCAGAACAACCACCTCTGGCCATAATAACGGCCTTGATACGCCTGGGCATTGAGTCAAACAGAGCTTGGATGGCGTCTACAGGTACAGCTGCCCATGCAGCTTCAACACGATACCCCAGTTCATCAAGAGTAGTGACTGGCGTATTGTGACGAGCCAGTTGCTCGGCCACCATTGACCAGACGTTTTCAATTGATGAGAGATCTCGCGAATGTGCTGTCCAGGGCAGCAGTCGAACATTTTCTGTATCCAGAAAGGCCCGTACAGGACATGCAACATGCGGTCGTGCATTATCCTGCTGACATGTAGGATTTGGCAGGGATCGATTGAAGGGTCGAACCACGGGTCGTAAAACATCTGAAATGTAACGTCCACTGTTCAAAGTGCCGTCAATGCGAACAAGCGGTGACCGAGACGTGTAACCAATGGCACCCCATACCATCACGCCGGGTGATACGTCAGTATGGCGATGACGAATACACGCTTACAATGTGCGTTCACCGAGATGTCGCCAAATACGGATGAGACCATCATGATGCTGTAAACAGAACCTGGATTCATCCGAAAAAATGACGTTTTGCCATTCGTGCACCAAGGTTCGTCATTTAGTACACCATTGCAGGCGCTCCTGTCTGTGATGCAGCGTCAAGGGTAACCGCAGCCATGGTCTCCGAGCTGATAGTCCATGCTGCTGTAAACGTCGTCGAACAGTTCGTGCAGATAGTTGTTGTTTTGCAAACGTCCCCATCTGTTGACTCAGGGATCGAGACGTGCTGCACGATCCGTTACAGCCATGCGGATAAGATGTCTGTCATCTCGACTGCTAGTGATACGAGGTCGTTGGGATCCAGCACGGCGTTCCGTATTACCCTCCTGAACCCACAGATTTCATATTCTGCTAACAGTCATTGGAATTCGACCAACGCGAGCAGCTATGTCGCGATACGATAAACCTTAATCGCGATAGGCTACAATCTGACCTTTATCAAAGTCGGAAACGTGATGGTAGGCAATTTCTCCTCCTTACACGAGGCATCACAACAACGTTTCACCAGGCAACGGCGGTCTACTGCTGTTTGAGAAATCGGTTGGAAACTTTCCTCATATCAGCACGTTGTAGGTGTCGCCACCGGCGCCAACCTTGTGTGAATGCTCTGAAAAGCTAATCATTTGCATATCACACGTCTGTGTCACGTCATCTTCGTGGTGCAGCAATTTTAATGGCCAGTAGTGTACATGTGCAGACAAACAAATGATTGCTGGCCAAGGTAAGGTTTCCCAGTCACGAAGACAAGTAGCAGATATTCTCGCCGTGTGTGAGCGGGCATTATCTAGCTGAAATGTAAACCCAGAATGGCTTGCCATAAAGGGCAATAAAACTGTCGTGGACGTACCACTGTTCCGTAAGAAAAGAAATGGCACCGCAGACCATAACTCCTGGTTATCGGGCTGTATGGCTGCCAACTGTCAGATTGGTATCCCAAAATAGTCCAGGCCGTCTCCAGACACGTCATCGCTCGTCATCGGAGTCTGTAATCTCACTGACTGGAGCATAAGTATCTTCACAGATGTGGCCCGTTGAAAAGCGAAGACGTGTCTGGGGACACCCCAGGCAGCGGTGGGGTACCAACCTGACAGGCAACAGCCCGACAACCAGTAGCCTTGGGTGCCGTTACTTTTCACAGCAAGATCCTTATAGCACGGCAGTACGTCGACGTTATTCTGGGTCCCGTTTTGTTGCCCTTCGTGGCAAGTCGTCCCGAGCTTACACTGCAGCAAGATGATGCCAGCACGGACACTGCAAGAGTTTCTGCCGCTTGTCGTCGTGCTTGCCAAACCCTGCCTTATCCAGCGAGGTCCGTCCATCTTTGCCCAATGGAGACCATTTGGAGCGTTATATGCAGGGTCCTCGAACCATCGGGGGATTTTTTCGATCTAACTCGCCAATTGGATAGAATTTCGCACGATATCTATCAGAAAAATGTCCAACAACTCTATCAACGCCCATCCGAATAACTCCTTGCATAAGAGCCAAAGGTGGACCAACGCGTTACTGACTTATTCAATTTGTGAAACTCTTTTTTTTTCTAAAAATCATCAAATTCTTGTGAAACTGTGATCATTTCTTTGTCTTTACGCGTATATGACATCCATCAATTTCCGTCCCACTGCGATAATTCCTTTGTGGTATGTCTAATTTTTATTTTTATTTTTTAGAGTTATTTAGTTGAATTCACAGACTTTACAAAAGAAATGGCTCTGAGCACTGTGGGACTTAACATCTATGGTCATCAGTCCCCTAGAACTTAGAACTACTTAAACCTAACTAACCTAAGGACAGCACACAACATCCAGTCATCACGAAGCAGAGAAAATCACTGACCCCGCCGGGAATCACAGACTTTACATTTATGTGATTTATCGTGTAAACGCAATTTAGTAGGTGCCTTTTAGTACTCGTGCGGATGACTTCACATTTTACATTAGAGTCAATTGCCACTTTTCACATTACAGAGATGAAAGAATCGCAAGGCTGGCCTAGATACAAGTATGTAAGGCAGGTCCTGCACGTCAGCAGTTGTGCTGCAATGAAAAGAATAACTTTTCTGGAAATCGAAAGCCACCTCTATAGGGATCATCATCGGTTCCAAAAACAACGGTCGTCTGAAACCCAGCTCGCTCTGTACACTCACGGGGCCCAGACAGTAGCAGATACGGGCGGCGAGGGAGATGTCGTGTTACTTGATTGCTGGAAGGCATTCGATACAGTTCCGCACTGCCGTCTAATAAAAATGAGCGTTTGGAATATGAGACCAGCTGTGCGATAGGACTGAGCAGTTTCTAGCAAATAGAACACAGCATGTCATTCTCAACGGAGCGTAATCTTGAGGTCTAAAAGTAATTTGGTGCTTACTTCAAGGAGTGTTACAGGACTATTTCTATTCATGACATACAGTGTGACTGAGCGGCCCCTACCGACATGTTTTATGTAACCTATAACACCCTGACAATCCCTGGGCGAGATTTTCAAATTCATGCGTTCTCTCCGCGCAAACTTGTAGTCCTACCAAAAAAAAAGTGAATAGGCCCTTTTTCTAGGAAATTTAATGCAATTAAATTTTGTACTGGGATACATTTTCGTTGGAGGCCATTGTTTCCGCGTTGTTAAAAAAAGCTCGTTTGTAGGTCACTTGTCTATGATTTTCTTGAATAATCAGAAAACTATATTCTCTAGCGAAAACGTATCCCAGTGCAAATTTTACTACATTAAATTTCGTAAAAAATGTCCTGTTCATTTTTGCTATAGGACTAATAGTTTGTGCGCAGTGAGCCAGAGTACGAAAACTTTGTGCATCGTGTGTGAAGGCATTGCGGGTCGCATAAAACCCACGGGTAGCGGCAACTGAGTCACCCTGTATATAACTGACGTGGTGAATAAATTCAGAAGTTGCACGAGGCTTTCCACCGATGATGCTGTTGTGTACAGAGAAGTCACAACGCTGGAAATTATAGCGAAGTGCAGGAAGACCTGCACAGGATCGACGCTTGATGCAGGAATTGGCTCCTGTCCCTGAAGGTAATAAACATGTGTAGCTTATTGCGCACAGATAGGCAGAAAGTCTCATTGTAGTATGATTGCACCACTACAGAACATCAGTGGAAGCAGACACATCCAGAAAATATCAGCGAGTATGCGAACGCAGCGATTTAAAATGACTACATAAAACTAATCGCAGGTAAGGCATATGCCAGACAGATTCATTAGTATGAAAATACAGCCTACCAGCAAAAAAGCTACCTTAGAAAATCGTCGTTCGATCAATAACTGAATATTCCTCGTCAATATGCGATCCGCACCAGAGAGTACTGATATAGAAATGTTACTGACGATGGTGCCATTAAAGCGGAGTTACTAAATACAGTTTTCCGTAATTCCTTCACAAAAGAAGAGGAAGTAAATATTTCAGAATTCGAAACCAGAACAGCTGTTAGCATGAGTGACATAAAAGTAGATATCTTAGGTCTTGCGAAATGACTCAAATCACTTAAGAAAGGCAAGTCTTCCGGTCCAGATGGTATACCAATCAGTCAGACACAATGCCGCCTTTGTTAGCAATCATATACAATCGCTCACTTGACGAAAGGTCTGTTCCTAAAGACTGCAAAGTAGCTCAGGTCACACCAATATTCGAGAAAGGAAATAGAAGTAACCCACTGAATTACAGACCAATATCACTGACCTCAATTTGAAGTAGGATTTCAGAGCTTATACTGTCCTCGAACATTATGAATCACCTTGAAGAAAATGACTTATTGATACATAACCAACACATACACAGAAAATATCGTTCTTGTGCAACACAGCTAGCTCTCTATTCCAATGAAGTAATGAGTGCTGTCGATAAGGGATCTCAGATCGATTCCATATGCCTAGATTTCCAGAAGGCTTTTGATACCGCTGCTCACAAGCGACTATTAATCAAATTGCGTGCCTATGGAGTATCGTCTCAGTTGTGTGACTGGATTCGTGATTTCCTCTCAGACAGGTCACAGTTGGTAGTGATAGGCGGTAAATCATCGAGTAGAACAGAAGTGATATCTGGCGTTCCGCAAGGTAGTGTCATAGGCCCTATGCTGTTCCTGATTTGCATAAATGATGTAGGTGGTAATCTGAGCAGCCCCCTTAGATTGTTTGCAGATGACGCTGTAATTTACCGTCTAGTAAAATCCTCAGACGATCAATTTCAATTACAAAATGATCTAAAGAGAATTTCTGTATGGTGCGAAAAGTGGCAATTAGCACTAAACAAAGTGCGAGGTCATCCACGTGGGTACTAAAAGAAATCCTATAAAATTTGGATATACGATAAATCACACTTATCTAAGGGCTATCAGTTCGACTAAATACCTAGAAATTACGATTACGAGCAACTTCAATTGGAAAGACCACATAGATAATATTGTGGGGAAAGCGAAACAAAGACTGCGCTTTGTTGACAGAACATTTAGAAGATGCGACAAACCCACTAAAGAGACAGCCTACATTACACTTGTCCGTCGTCTGCTGGAATATTGCTCCGCGGTATGGGATCCTTACCAGGTGGGATTGACGGAGGACATCGAAAAAGTGCAAAGAAGAGCAGATCGTTTCGTGTTATTGCACAATAGGCGTGAGAGTGTCACTGATATAATACGCGAGTTGGGCTGGCAGTCACTGAAACAAAGGCGGTTTTCTTTGCTGCGAGATCTATTTACGAAATTTCAATCACCAACTTTCCCCTACGAGTGCGAAAATATTTTGTTGACACCCGCCTACGTAGGGAGGAATGATCATCATAATAAAATAAGAGAAATCAGAGCTCCAACGGAAAGATTTAAGTGTTCCTTTTTCCCACGCGCCATTCTAAAGTGGAATGGTAGAGAAGTAGTATGAAAACGGTTCGATGAACCCTCTGCCAGGCACTTAAGAGTGAACTGCAGAGTAACCATGTAGATGTAGATAGAGGAAATAGAGAAGATGCGGAGCAGCAAGTTTTATTTCAGGTTCACTTAGTAAGCGCGAAGGTTTCGCGGAGACGTTCAACCAATGGCAGACACAACAAGAGAGGCTTTCAGCATCACGACGTGTTTTACTGTTATAATCCCGTGAGCGTACATCCCTCGAGGAGTCAGCTTCCTCCTACCTATATCTCACGAAGAGATCGTAAAGGTAAATTAGAGAAACTGGAGCTCACAATTGTCCTTCTCGCCAACCACTCACGACTGGAACAGGAAAGAAGGTAATGGACAGTGGTGGACAGAGTACCCTCCATCACACATCGCAAGATGGATTACAGAGTGCAAATGCAGAAATGATAACTGGCAAACGACAGAACAGGAGAACAGCATGAAACAATCCTTAGCTTGGATAGCTGAAACAACAGCTGTAATGGAACTGCCTGTCCGATTAAAACTGTCTAAAATGGCTCAAATAGCTCTAAGCACTATGGGACAACATCTGAGGTCATCAGTCCCCTAGACTTAGAACTACTTAAACTTAACTAACCTAATACATCCATGCCCGAGGCAGGATTCGAACCTGCGACTGTAGCAGCAGCGCGGTTCCAGACTCAAGGGCCTAAAACCGCTCGGCCACAGCGGCCGGCCTAAAAACTACTGCACCGGGACTCGAACCCGTCATCTTTGCCTTTCGCAGGCAGACGCTCAGCCGACTGAACACGTGCCTGAATAGCTCACTCGGTGAGAGCATTGCACGCGAAAGGTAAAGCTTCTGGGTTCGAATCCTGGTCCGAAACGGAATATTAATGCTCCACGAAGTTCTATATCAGCGCACACTCCACTGCAGGGTGAAAATTATTGTGATAACCACAGTAACATATGACTCCAAACATAGGATCAACAAAGCTGCTTACCACGACTGGAACAGTGAATGGCTTTATATCTCAGCAACATGAGGGCAGACACCTAGGACTCTCCTCGACCGTGATTCGGCTGCGTCAAGCTAAGTAAACCTCGTATAACGTCCATCATTGACGTTGGGAAACGAATAGAACACCGCACAATTATTCCACTGTATGAAATAAAAGCGTCATAACCTCTGCGTTAGGACGTTCAAACTGCACGGTTGGCCGCGGGCAGTAATGGGAATTAGTATGCGCATGCATGGTTTCGCTTAGTGACGAAGACCACTTTCATTTGGATAGGTACGTCAATAAGCAAAATTTGCGCATTTGTGGGACTGAGGACCTGAATTTCGCGGTCGAGAGGCCTCTTTACCCTTATTGGTTGATTGTGTGGTGTGCAATGTCCAATCACGTAATAATTTGTGCGATATTTCTTGACTACCCAACAGTACATGAAGGTTTTGGAAGATGACTTCATCCCCGTTATTGAAAGTGAGCCTGATTTCGACAAGATGTGGTTCATACAAGAAGGAGCTCGACCCCATCGAAGCAGGAGACTGATGTCCTGGAGGAGCACTTAGGGACAGCATTCTGGCTGTGGGGTACCCATAGGCCACTGCCATGGCCACCATATTCTCCGGGTCTGGACACATGCGATTCCTTTTTGTGGGGCTATGTTAAAGGCAAGGTGTACAGCAACAATCTCAAAACCATTGCTGAGCTGAAAACAGTCATTCAGGAGGTCATCGACAGCATCGATGTTCCGACACTTCAGCGGGTCATGCAGAATTTCGCTATTCGTCTGCGCCACATCATTGCAATTTATGGCAGGCATAACGAACATGTCATAACCTAAATCTGAATATCTGTAGTGGTGTTTACATGTTGAATAAAGTGTGTGCACGTCGTAGTTTGCAACTAATTTACATTTTTTTCATGTAGTTAAATAATTATCGCCCTGTATGTAAACTATATCTAGCGTCAAGACATAATTAATACCTTCTCGGCGCGATTGCATTGGAGACAGTGTTACGAAAGCAGAGTTACTAAACCCAGCCTTTCGAAATTCCTTCACTAAAGTAGACGAAGGAAATACTCGAGAATTTGGGTCACGAACAGCTGCCAACCTAAATATCATCGGAGCAGTGAAGCAACTTAGATCACTTAAGAAAAGCAAGTCTCCCGGTCTAGACTGTATACCAATTAGGTTTCTTTCAGAGTACGCTGATGCAATAGCTCCATACTTGACAATCATATACAAGCGCTCCCTCGACGAAAGATCTGTACCTAAAGAATGAAAAGTTGCACAGATCACACCAATACTCAAGAAAGACAATAAGGGTAATCCTCTAAATTACAGGCCCATATCGTTAACATCGATATGCAGCAGGATTTCGGAACATATATTGTGTTCGAACATTATGAATTACCTTGAAGAGAACAGTCTATTGACAGACAGTCAACACAGATTTAGAAAACATCGTTCATGTGAAACACTACTAGCTCTTTACAAACACGAAGTGTTGAGTGCGATTGACAAAGGATTTCAAATTGATTCCGTATCTCTAGATGCTTTTGGAATATCGTTTGAGTTTTATGACTGGGTTCGTGATTTTCTATCAGTAAGTCACAGTTCACAGTAATTGACGGAATGTCATGGAGTATAACAAAAGTGATTTCTGGCGTTCACCAAGGTAATGTTATAAGGCCCTGTGGTGTTCCAATATAAAAGAATTAGGAGATAGACTGAGCAGCCTTCTTAGGTTGTTTGCAGATGATGCTGTCGTTTATCGTTTAGTAAACTCATCAGAAGAGCAAAACAAATAGCAAAACGGTTTTCCAAAGATATCTGAATGGTGCGAAAATTGGCAATTGACCCTAAATAATGAAAACTGTGAGGTCATCCACATGCGTGCTAAAAGGAATCCGTTAAATTTCCGACCCACGATAAATCAGTCAAATCTAAATTCGAACGATTTAAATTGGAAATAAGAGACAGAAAATGTTGTGGGGAAGGCAAACCAAAGACTGCATTTTATTGGCAGAACACTTAAAAATGTAAGAGATCCACCAAATGTAAGAGATCTACCTACACAACGCTTATTCGGCCTGGTTTGGAGTACTGCTGCACGGTCTGGGATCCTTAACGGAGTACATAGAGAAGGTTCAGAAAAGAGCAAACGTTTTGTATTATCACGAAATAGGGGAGAGAGTGTCATGGGAATGATACAGGGTTTGGGATGGACACTATTAAAACAAAGGCGTTTTTCGTTGCAGCGGAATCTTCCACCGACATTTTAGTCACTAGCTTTCTCCTCCGAACGCGAAAGCATTTTGTTGAAGCCGTCTTACATTGTGAGAAACGCTCATCATAATAAAATAAGGAAAATTAGAGCTCACGCGGAAAGATATACGTGTTCGTTTGTTCCGTGCGCTATTCGAGAATGGAATAATAGGAAATTTTTGTGAATGTGTTTCGATGAAATGGTTCAAATGGCTCAGAGCACTATGGGACTTAACATCTCAAGTCATCAGTCACCTAGAACTTAGAACTACTTAAACCTAACTAACCTAAGGACATCACACACATCCATGGCCGAGGCAAGATTCGAACCTGCAACCGTAGCTGTCGCACGGTTCCCGTTCGATGAACCCTTTGCCGAACGCTCAGGGGTGATTTGCAGAGTATTCGTGTCGATGTAGATGTAGATAGGTATCTGATAATGAAATGTCATTCGCGTGACTTATGGCTTTTCACACTGCAGTCAGTAATCCTTCTCACGTAGAGCTTATAAGGTAACGGGAGATTCGGTACATAAAGAATTTCATAAAGTTACGTATGTCATACTGACAGGGTCCACAACAAATAGGAATGTAACAATTTTTATGATACAAGTACAAGTTGAATTTCGAATGATGATCAAGTACCACAGACATTGGCTGGTTATTTCGTGAGATAGGTAGGTAATTATGCGATAGGCGCAAGGTAATTTCGTGATATTTGTAAGGTAGTTGGTAGAATGCACCTAGGTCAACAGTACCTACCAACAACGGTGTTCGAAAAGACTACACACCAAAATGGTGCGTTGTCCCTCCAACAGGTATGGTCGCAGTTAGTTAGTAAGGAAATATCAGGAAATTACCTGTATAACAAAGCTACCTTCCTTTACCTTACTCCATGCTGGGTGGTAAAAACTTATACAAGCACGCGAATCAACAGTTGTCTAATATTTTCGATGTTTTTTTTTTCTTTTGGCGTATTTTCATCTGAAATACGAAGAAAGTATTTCAAGGTAGATAATTTCGTGATGCGCTGAAACGAGAGAAAATTACTTGGACGTGAAACTTATTATATAACCAATCAATAAAGTATAAAGGAACCGAAGTACAGACCAAAGATGTGGCCCGCGTATGAACTTCACCTTTACACGCGTTAAGCACCTATGGATTTCCTTCAAACACTTGAGCTATAACTTTGTCACGTCAATAACAAAAGTAGGTGCACTACACAACGAATCAGCAACTTCCTTGGCTAGGAAAACGAAATGTACTTTTTGCTCTTACCGTGATCGGTCATCTCAAATTTTCACAAATAGTGCACACACTGCCACAAGTAGTGAATCTTACGGCGAACGACAAAAGTACTAACTCTCTCCTCCCTCTACTGAGCGCTTCCAGCTAGGTCAACACAATATCTTGGGCTGAATGATGATGTACCAACAAACTACAAGGCAAAGTCGCGCGTTACCCGGCTAACATGCGCGGTCGCAGCGAATTAACAAACAAACATCACAAAATTACCTACGTCATTAAAATATCTTCCTTGACCTTACTACCTAAAAAGTACACATTTAGAGGTTGGAAATATTTTGTTGGCTTCGGTGAGTTTTTAATCCTACTACATCAATATTTTGTTTCTTCGCGTTATCAAAGATCCCCCCTCAGACCTTAAAGAGGTGATCACTCACATGCGTATCGTGCTAAGACACGCAGGCTTGCATACGATTGGCTTGTATCACTTTTTTCGGATTAACGACTTGGCCCGCATCTCGTGGTCGTGCGGTAGCGTTCTCGCTTCCCACGCCCGGGTTCCCGGGTTCGATATCCGGCGGGGTCAGGGATTTTCTCTGCCTCGTGATGGCTGGGTGTTGTGTGCTGTCCTTAGGTTAGTTAGGTTTAAGTAGCTCTAAGTTCTAGGGGACATATCCTGACGTACGGTGGCGCGTGGTGTGGAAGACTGTGCACGATGCCATGCTCGATTCCGATGTTGTTTCTCAATGGTACGTAGTCGTTAACGGGAAGCTCGTCACGAAAGAACGTCTCTACAATATTCACATGGCAGAATCTCCCAATTGTGTGGGTTGTAATACAGTAGATTCTGACGAGCACCGCCTCAGCTGTGGAGAGGCGGAACCGGTTTGGCACCTAGTGCGGCAGATGCTGGCTTATCTCTTGCGAGTTAGGCCGGAGCATATATCTGCACGCACGTTATTGTTTCCGGATGAGACATTTTACCCCAAGACTCGAACCAACTCTGTCACCTGGATACGTGGACATGCAGTCCATTACCTCTGTCGTGACGGACACAAGGATTTCCTTGACTTCTGGCTCTATTTGCAAGAAAGACATCATGCTATTTCCGGGCATACCAGATATCGACAGTGCTTCGCAAACTACCTATGGAGTACCTTTCACAGCCCGCCGTGTAGCTGGAATGTTCCAGGCAGTGGCAGATGAGGTCAGAACGAACTGCAAACGACCATATGTTGAACAATCTTATCAGTGGGCGCTACGACGTGGTAACTTTCTTTTCATGTTATTTATGTTTCATATCTTCGATGGCGTCTTCATTCTGTTTTAGTTTTCCAGGCTTGATTAACTATGACTGTTCGCACATTGATATATATATATATATATAAATTAAAAAATGTGGGCAGGAGACCTGCGTTCGAATCCAAATAAATACACAAGAACAAAATGAACAACAAATAAAATATAATAAAGTATTATACCCTTTCCTTTCTCCTTTTATTTATTTTTTTATACAAAGTTCAGAGGCACATTTAATTTTTGTTCGTTGGCGGAACCTAAAGTGGTGGCGAACGGCCGTCCTAGTTAGCTTTAGGATGAAAGTGGCGGTGGCACTAGATAAAAAAAAAAAAAAAAAAGTCCTAGTAATTTTTCTAGCACGTTCTTCAAGCAGCCTACAACGGAACTATATAAAAAATAAAAAAAATAAAACAAATAAAAAAATAAAAAAAGGGGGACTGATGACCATAGATGTTAAGTCCCATAGTGCTCAGAGCCATTTGAACCATTTGATTAACGACTTGTCATCTAGAAACATTCTAGTGCAGTTCTGAACGTTCCAGGCCACGCACTTTCCTTGTAAGGCACGTTTGTGCGCCTGAAGTTGCGTCTTCTATTACTGGAGCCATCGTCAGAAGCTATGGCACCAGAGAACCACCGAAGTCAATATTTTGATACCGTAGTTTCATCAACGTTCAATCAGTACTGACCTAGATTGTAAAGAAATTCGAAAGCGCAAGAAGAACTTAAACAGGGAAGAAGAAGACAAGATGTGCGCATTAGTGCTAAGGTAAAGCAAACAGCGCCAACTCTTCCGCATTATAACCTCCGTCGCCGCGACTCCGCGACCTTGGGTAGCCGTCGGATGACGTCACGAACCGATCGTTGCGCGGATACGTATAAACAGCTCGGCTTTCTGCGCTTTTTTGAGTTTGAAACTGCTGTCAGTCTTTATAGCCTCTGATGTCGTCTGCAGCACTGGGAAGACGAAACGGTAGGCACGGAAACATGCTTGTACCACAGTCTAGAATTCACGTCATCAAGAACGTGAACTTCAGCCGTGAAAGCTTGTATTGTACAACCGCATTTCAGCCGGTACCTCTGACGTTTGAAGTACGTCACAAGATGAAACTTATTTTATCTCAATTACTGGGTATAACGACGCAGCCTACCGTCAGAGCAATAGTCTTCCCTTTCAGATTCGGCACAAATTTTCACATCCTTGCGTTATAAGTTTCGAAGCCAATATTAACTAGCGTTTATCAGAAAACTCTTTTTTTCTAGACGTTTAGTGTCTTTAGCGAAGTAGAGTAAGGCGAAATTAGATGAAGCATTTCAACAAAATGAAAGGCATCGGACCACCTATATTTGAAAATCCCGATTTACTCGCCGATCCCTTGAAGGTATGGAAAAATGGTTCAAATGGCTCTGAGCACTATGGGACTCAACTGCTGAGGTCATTAGTCCCCTAGAACTTAGAACTAGTTAAACCTAACTAACCTAAGGACATCACAAACATCCATGCCCGAGGCAGGATTCGAACCTGCGACCGTAGCGGTCCTGCGGTTCCAGACTGCAGCGCCTTTAACCGCACGGCCACTTCGGCCGGCCGAAGGTATGGAAAAAAAAGTTGTAAATTTGACAGAGACAGCAAAGGACTCCCATAAGCTGTTGAATGAAATGGATAACATCTCTAAAAGCAAACAACGTCGTTGCTGTTGTTTTGGATGCTGCTCTTCATGCTACTCTATTCTGTGCACGCCTCTTCATCTCCGAACAACTACTGCAACCTACATACTTCCGAATCTGCTTACTGTGCTCATCTCTTGGTCTCCCTCAACGACTTTTAACCCCCACAAGCTTCCCTCCAGTACTAAGTTGGTGATCTATTGATGTCGCAGAATGTGTCCCACCGACCGATCCCTTCTTTTTGTCAGCTTGTACCACAAATTCCTCTTCTCCCCAATTAATTCAGTACCTCCTCATTAGTTACGTGATCTACCCATCTAATCTTCAGCATTCGTTTGTAGCACCACATTTCAAAAGGTCTAACCTTGTCTACACTGTTTATCATCCATGTTTTAGTCCCATACATGGCTACACTCCACACAAATACTTTCAGAAGAGACTTCCTGACACTTAAATCAATATTCGATGTTAACAAAGTTTTCTTCTTCAGAAACGTTTTTCTTTTCATTGCCAGTTTACATTTTGTATCCTCTGTGCTTCGACCATCATCAGTTATTTTGCTCCCCAAATAGCAAAACTCCTTTACTACTTTAAGTGTCTCATTTCCTAATCTAATTCCATCATCATCACCTGATTTAATTCGACTTCATTCCATTAGCCTTGTTTTTCTTTCGTTGATATTCATCTTACATCTTCATGCCATCTGATTTCTGTACACGTTGTAAATAGCGTTTCACTCTCTCTATTTTACCCACCTTCAGAACTTCAAAGAGTGTATTCTAGTCAACATTGTCAAAAGTTTTTTCTATGTCTACAAATACTGCAAAGGAAGGTTTACCTTTCCTTAACCTATCTTTTAAGATAAGTCATAAGGTCAGTATTGCCGCGCGTGTTCCTACATTTATCTGGAATCCAAACTGCTGCGGGCGGCGGTGACCGAGAGGTTCTAGGCCCTTCAGTCCGGAACCGCGCGACTGCTACGGTCGCAGGTTCGAAGCCTGCCTCGGGCATGGACGTGTGTGATGTCCTTAGGTTAGTTAAGTTTAAGTAGTTCTAAGTTCTAGGGGACTGATGACCTCAGATGTTAAGTCCCATAGTGCTCAGAGACATTTGAACCATGATAGTTCGATAATATTCACACCTGCATCTTACCAAAAGTAACATAAATGTAATAGCATGCAGTTGACACACGTCAGGCGATGAGGACATAAGACACTAAGAGTTGTGTGTGAATTTTACTATTTGGGCAGCAGAATAACTGATGATTCCCAAAACAGAGAGGACATAAAATATAAAGTGACTCTAGCGCAAAAAGAATTTCTGAAAAAGAGGAATTTGTCAAAGTCTAATATAAATTTAAATCTTAGGAAGTCGTTTCTGAAGCTATTTATCTGAAATGTAGTCTGGTACGTAAGTGAAACGTGGTTAAGCAGTTCAGACAAGAAGGAAACAGAAGTTTTTAAAGTGTGGATCTACAAAAGGATGCCTAAGATAGGACGGGTACATCGAATAACAAATGAGGAGGTAATGAATAGCATGAGAGAGGAAAGAAATTTATGGCAATACTTGAATAAAAGAACGTATCTGTTGATACGACACATCCTGAGTGATCAAGCAGTCGGCAATTTCTTAATCGAGGGAAGGATTGGGGGAGGGGGGGAGGTGTGAAAATTGTGGAAGGAGTCCAAGTGATGAATACAGCAAGCAGATTCAAATGGCTGTAGGTTGCAGCAGTTATGCAGAGATATGTTTACACAGGATAGACTACTGTGGAGAACTCCATCAAATCAGTTTCCGTACTGAAGAGCGCACGAGAGTTAAGAGCCTCGTCCGTATAAATAACGTATTGACAAGCCCCTGTGTGTACTGTTCGGTAATGACTGTGAAGTACGTCTCGCACAAGTCAGTTCCTTTATTGTCTCGCGTGCGTTCGTGTGACTAAGATTAGACAAAAACCAGCGCGCATGATTGACGTAGGCATAAACTAATGTGGGCAGCTTGACTGATATACTCTCTTTGAAATTCTGAAGGTAGTAGGGGTGAAATACAGGGAGCGAAACGCTATTTATAACTTTTACAGAAAGCAGATGGAGTCGAGGGGCATGAAAAAGAAGCAGTGATTGAGAAGGGAGTGAGACAGGGTTTGTAGCCTATCCACGACCTTACTCAATCTGTACAGTGACCAAGCAGTACAGGACACCGAAGAAAAATTTGAGGTCGCAATTAAAGTTCAGGGAGAAAAAATAAAACCTTGAGTAATAAATATTTCTCGGGCATGCAACAGCATCAAGTGGATTTTAAACAACTTGACGCGGCTGGAAGCACGAGAAACTTTTATTACTACACATCGCCGTGAAACTATGTACTCCTAAAAAAACTTCGATGTTTTCCGATGACATTTTAATTCTGTCAGAGGCAGTAAGCGACTTACAGGAGCAATTGAACGGAATGGACCGTGTCTTGAAAGGATAATATAAGGTAAAGACCAGCAAAAGTAAAACAAGTATAATGGAATGTAGTCGAATTAAGTCAGGTGATGCTAAGGGAATTAGATTAAGAACGACACACTTAAAGTGGCAGATGAGTGCTTTCCTATCTGGGCAGAAAAATAACTGATGATGGCCGAAGTACAGAGGATATAAAATATAGACTGACAATGCAATGAAAGCGTTTCTGAGGAAGAGAAATTTGTTACCGTAGAATATAGATTTAAGAATCAGGAAGCCTTTTCTGAAAGTATTTGTATGGGGTATAACGATGTATGGAAGTAAAACATGGACGATAAACAGTGTAGACAAGAAGAGATTAGAAGCTTTCGAAATATGGTGCTACGTACTGATGCTGAAGATTGGATGGGTAGCTAACGTTGACTGTTGAGGTAGTACAGAAAAGAACTGGGGAGAAAAGAAATTTGTGGAACAACCAATCTAGAAGGAGTGATTGGTTGATAGGACACATTCTGAGACATCAACGGATAACCAATATTTAGTACTGGAGGGAAGTGTGGGGTAAAAATTGAAGATTGAGACAAAGAGATGAGTACCGTAAGCAGATTCAGAAGGATTTAGATTCCAGTGGTTGTTCCAAGATGAAGAGGCTTGCACAGTATAGAGTAGCATGGAGAGCTGCATCAAACCAGTCTTCGGACTGTAGACCACAACAACAACAACAACAACAACGCGCAACTTTCAGTAATGAGACAGTATAAAACATCCTTTGCCATGTACCTGGCCGCAATTTGTCAAATGTAGACGGAGATGATGATGATTATGTGGTGATGATTCTGGTGGTGATGACACCACTTCCTGTAGCAACATGCTTAAAATATGCCTTCTTCAGTTCGTTCCATAATGTAGATTCCTGTTGATCCGCTGCAGTCGATAATTAAACAGCAACAGTAGCAATATACTAGTAGTCATTCTCACGATTCGAAAGGAACAAGATGGGTAAACAAAGCTCTGGTGTCACTGTCTAGTTCAGTGAAAACTCCTAATTATCTTTTACGTGAGCGGACATTTTATGAACTCTTTCCTCACGAAATGTCTACACGTATTTACGTAGCTCACGAAATATCGGGATATTGCGGCAGTCATTCTCTTCAGTACTTCTTCGATGGACATTATATGTAGCTTTCTTTCGGGGAATGATTTCATATAAGCTGAAATTCTTGGTCTATTATTTCAAATTGGACTTCTTGGTGGCTCTGTTTCTACGAGTCGATGTTCTGGTTTTGATGAACTCAATGAAACGGGGAGAACTGACATCAGATACATCGATTGTGCGATGATATAGGTGAGTCTTGTTCTTGTTTCGCATAATAGACGGAAACAAGAAATTCTGAAGCTGGTATCATGTGATGGCTGATTCTCTAAGGATGCACAACCATATGCTACGTGCATGGACGCAGCTGCAATGTTAGGTTTTGTTGAAAAAACTGGGCAAGCACGGGGTAAAGACAACTCGCTAAGCTAGATATTAATTGGCAATCTCTCTAAGAATCTCAGACAACACGCTACATGCGTTAGCGCATCTAGTCAGTTTGAGGACTCAACAAATTCCAATGAAAAATCTGTAGGAAAGTTTGTGAATATGTGTAAAGTCATATATATTAAGTTCCCGTTTAGCCCAGCAATCTAGATATTAGCCTTGTTTGAGGAGTCTAGTCTTGGTATTGATGTACTCTTGAGCTGCGTGACTGAAAAAATAATTGCGTAAATGCGTCTATTTTTAACACTTAGGGCGTTGTGGAATTCCACTGAAACGCAGTGGAGAGGGTGGATAGGTGAAAGAGTACGTTGAAGGTCTGTGTGAGGGGAAGAACTTGTCTGATGATATGGTAGAAGAAGAAACACGAGTCGATGGGGAAGAGCTATGGGAACTATAATATTATTATTATAATATTATAATCAAAATTTAAAAGAGCCTTAGAAGACTTATGACCAGATAAGGCAGAAGGGGTAGATAACATTCCATCGGAATTCCTAAAATCACTGGGAGGAATTCCAACAAATCGTCTGTATTTGTAAAGTGTATGAGACTGGAGATATACCATCAGACTTCCGGAAAAAAATCATCCACTCAGTTCCGTAGATTGCAAGGTCCGATAACTACGAGCATTATCGCACAAATCAGCTTAACAGTTCATCTATCCAAGTTGCTGACAAGAATAATATACAGAAGAATGGAAAAGAAAATTTAAGATGTAAGGATGACAATATGTTTGGCTCTAGGAAGCATAATGGCCCTAAAGAGGCAACTCTGACGTTCCGATTCAAAATGGAGGCAAGAATGAAAAAAAAAATCAAGACGTATTCGTAGGATTTGTCGATCTGAAAAAAGCGTTCAACAGTATAAAATGGCGCAAGATGTTAGAAATTCTGAGAAAGCAGGTGTAAGCAAAAAGGGAAACACGGGAACTATACAATATGTACAAGAACCAAGAGGAAACGATAAGAATAGAAGTACAAGAACGAAGTTCTCGAATTAAAAAGTCTGTGAGACAGAGATCTAGTCTTTCGCCCCTACTATTCAATCTACTCATGGAAAAATCAATGACGGAAATAGAAGAAAGGTTCAACAGTGGGATTAAAATTCTAGGTGAAAGGATATCAGTGATAAGATGAGATGGCTAGCCTCACTGAAAGTGAACAAGAATTACAAGATCTGATGAATGGAATGAACAGTCTAATGAGTACAGCATATGAATTGAGAGTAAATCGGCGAAAGACGAAAGTAATGAGAAGTAGCAGAAATGAGAACAGCGAGAAAACATCAGGATTGGTTATCACGAAGCAGATGGAGCTGAGGAGTTCTACTACCTAGGCAGCAAAATAATTCATGATGGACGGAGCAAGAAGGACATAAAAAGCAGACTAGCACTGACAAAAAGAACATTCTTGGCCGAGAAGTGTATCAGTAGCAAACACAGGCCTTAAGCTGAGGAAGACACTTCTGAGAATGTACGTTTGAAGCACAGCATCGTATGGTAGTGAAACATAGTGCGTGTGGAAACCGGAATCGAAGCTTATGAGATGTGGTGCTCCAGAAGACTGTTGAAAATGAGGTGGACTGATAAGATAAACAACGGTTGGAAAACAGACAAGCTGAAGGGACAGTATGGTAGGGCATCTGTTAAGACATCAAGGAATAACTTCTCTGGTGCTATATGGAGCTGAAGAGGAAGACAGAAATTGGAAAACGTCCAGTAAATAATTTAGAACGTAGGTTGCAAGTGCTACTCTGAGATGAAGAGATTTGCACAGGAGAGAAATTCGTGGCGGGCTGCATCAAACCAATCAGATGACTGATGACTCAAATGAAAATAAAGGGTGTTGAGAACGCATAATTAGACTACTTATTAAAGGCGTGTTGACATTATTCTGCTTATTGAGTCCAAAAATTATATTAAACCACCCATCGCGAAAAATGTAAAATTACAACAGCAGTATGTCATCAGCAATACTTGAAACACACCATAAGCCTGTTTCAGACTATACAAAAAAGGTTCATGCACACGGAACCATAACAGAAAAAATATTTTTTTGCAATGTCGTTGTAACGATCAGTATACTACCCCACTCTGCTTAAGTTCTCTGAAGCTGTAACTAACAAAATGTATTTGATTAAATAGCTGCTCCAACTCAATAAAAAACATATTCATTATCAGGACACGTTTTAATGCAACTGGAACACATATTTAATCAGACTGTTAGCAACATTTGCGAATGGCTGCTACCGTCGAAGATGACAAAGTAACGAACGTAATGTTCGCTAGATATTTACTCGTATGGCGATTTTCGACAGTAAGTAGGTTATATATACGCTATACACATTCGAGTTATAAATTTAAACACTTTTTCCTTGCTGCAGTATATAATTTCCGGAAGCGTTTTGACAATTGTATAAAAAGAATTTTCAGTAGTTTTCTTTCTAGTTGACCTATAACCACGTAAGAGGAAAATGAGATTTTGGCGGTACAGAGCAAGATCCACTGAAGGCGTCTTTAGTATAACAGATGAAACATGTCAGAAAATTAAACAATATGTTGCACAAAAAGAAATAAACACTACCCGGATAACAGCGCGCGTTAGGACGCCGCAGCCGGGATTGGGAGAGGCGTGCCAGGCCTGGATAGGATCCGCCCGGCGCATTAAACACGATAGGCGGCGTGTCGGTCGGCTTGGATGTGGTTTTTAGGCCGTTTCCCACATCCCTCTAGGTGAATGCCAGGCTGGTACCCAAGCTCTCGCCTGATTTCCATGATACGCAAACATTTAGAAAACACAATCGTAGCTGGGCATGTTTGTTGTGGTTTCACAGTCTCTTGGAATTTTTTAAGTGACTTCATATGCGTCATCAGTGTTACAATTTATTATAAGACACTTAGATTATTTTCAGGTGGTCACAGGTGCTGAGGACACAAAGCGTAGAAAATTAATAAAAGGAACAAAAATGAATTTAGCCTGTATCATTTGTGCCACCCTTCGCCATACACATCCTCAGCATGCGGCGGATGGAATAGCTAAAGACTCTGAGTTTTTATTCCATCCGTCACATTTCGATGATGTATGTGACAACGACCCAGAGAGGTCACGTCACTTTTTATTCCTTTTATTAAAATGTTGACGACTGTTGTGCTTTCAGCATCTGCAACCACTTGAAAATTATCTAAAGTTGAAATTGCAGTAGTGGCTATTGTAATACATTGTACTGCCGATGGTGAATATTAAGTCGTTTAAAACATTTAGAAAACATTCCCTTAATTTCACTTGGGATAACATTAGACGCAGGTGGTGCACCAAGTAAAAGACATTTGAATTTATAAAACAAATGTTTACATAGGTTTACTTTTGTGGAATGTGGTCGTACCAACAATCTCGCTAGATCCATTACGTTCATTTTTCTGTCCATCGTGTTCCTCATATTGAAAGAAGGACGTTCGCAATTACTGTTTCAGCAAGAAAAAGGCATTTGAATCTATATAAGAAATAATGAATGTTATATTCGCAAAATTTTCTTTTTTTAACTAGTAATCGATATATCACAACCTTATATCGCCCACGTTGGGCTGCGGTTTGCAAACAGCTCCTGTTTATGACAGTAAAAGATAACTTATATTGAAGCAATTATCGATGTCAGTGACTTTTTAGTTTTCTTCGCAGATGCGTTTCGAGGGCTCACACCCGCATCTGGAGGTGGATCAGTGGATTACGTTACATTTTTGTTCGCTGGATGTAGTCAGTTGTCTGTTTTAAGTTGCATTTCGCTACAAATGAGGTAGACTCAGCTCTTCTTAACATAATATGGCACTAGGAGTACAAATTTTAAACAGTAATAACGCTACTTACAATATGCCCCAGCAGAGAGTAGGTTGAGATTCGTCATAAATATTCATTTTCATCTTTAGATGTCACACAAACAAGAAATAACAACATAAACAGTCCAGAGATTGTACATGTGTAGAAATATAGTCCCCTGTATATTCTTTGACGTGCAAGAGATTGTACAATCTTTGGACTGTTTATGTTGTTATTTCGTGCTTGTGTGACATCTCAAGATTAAAATGCATATTTATGGGGAAGGAACATCGGGGTAATTTCTGAGGGAACATATGGTAAGTAGCGTTATTAGTTTTTAAAATTTGTAATTATAGTGTCACATTACATTAATAAGAGCTGATAATACCTTATCTGTAGCGCAATGAAATTCAAAACCGACAAGAGGCTACATCCAGAAAACAAAAATGTGAAGTAATGCACTATTCCACCTGAAGATGAGGGTTTCAGCCTTCGAAACACGTCGCGGGAGAAAGAAAAAAGTGACTGAACAGATAATTGTATTACGTTTATCTCTTATATTATTCAAAAATCTTTATTTTGTCGGCTTTTCCACTTGGTGGAATTGAAGAAATCCTTTCAGAGTTACGTATTTACAGCACCACAGGATGATACCGCAGTCGGGAGCTTGGACGCTTGTCACAACACTAGTCCGACGGTGCTGCCGCCGCTCGACGGACGGGCGCCACTGGTACTACGGCACACGGTCGCCTCTCCGCTGCTCCGATGTGCCGTTGTCTTCCCACCGCCCGGCCGCGGCGAGCGCATCCCAGTCATCGCGCCATTGGCTGGCGCGCTGCATCGAGAGCCCCGCCCACCGCGCCACGCCCGGCTCTCATCCCCCCACCACGCCGGGCCCTGTAAAGTTGCGCGCCGTCCCCCTCCGTCACAGCAGCAAAGCACTACACACGAGCCAAGGAGTAAATGCAGTCGCGGCGGCGACGGCGGCGGTCGGTGGCCGTGGTGGGGATGACAGCGGAGAGTGGGCGGAGCTAGCAGAACCAGTCTCACCAGGCGGCGCGGGGCTGCGAGGACCAGTCGCGCGAAGGGAGTTGGCAGGGAAGGAGCGATCACTGCTCAGCGGAAGGCGGCGACAGCGCGCAGCCGGCGGGACTCGAACTCCGGACTCTGCGCTTCTCTGCACCGCACATGGTCGCGTCTCGCCTGCCCAGAACAACGAAAACACCGCATCGGCTCTCACTTCTCGTTCGCGCTGCACTTCACCTCTGCAGTTCAGTTGTGAACACCGACAACAGTTCTACGAGAGACGTGAAGCTAATGTCAACGAAACTTTTTTTGATTTATCTTAACTGTTACTTCTGCCGTTGTGTGGAGCGGGAACAATTGCTCGTAGTGAGACCACGAATTGCTATCTGTTTGTAGACTAAATGTGCGGATTGCGTGTGACCAAGCGAAAAAATACTTTCGCGGTGTTGAAACGAGTGAAAAAGACACGTGATGCTCCACAGACGCAGTGAAAAATCTTTTTCTCCTTCGAAATACTGCAGCGAAAATCGTGTGAATTTCTGCGTCCACGGAAACAATTTTACAGGCAATAATATACGACGAAATAACATGTAAGCACAGCATCCCCTACGTGCAATGTTTGCAATCCTAGGATTTTTCCATCTGTTGTGAATGTTGTAACTTTACCTTGCAGTCAACTGTACATCGAATATCATCTGTGTTAATATTTCAACGAACGATTTACATTTTTATCTATAACCGTAGGCTCAAGTGGGTGGTGCAATAATATTTTTAGCTTCAGACTTGCAGCATTTGTTCTTTTTGGATCAACTGTTCTGTCGTTTTTTTAGCCTACAAAGGGAAGAGACGGCGTAATTCACTTTGAACGTACAGTTGACATTGTCCGGTGCAATACAACGATCGTCTGTACCTCTGTGTTGGACTAAATGTGTGTTAAAAATACAACGACCGAAATTTCCGTGTGAAATTTAATACAGTAGTTCCTCTGCAAAGGGAAAAGCCAGTTCCGCTGAGAGAAAAATATTACTGGCGTTATTTATTACTTGTTGTTGCAAAAGCGGATTTGTTGTGTCAGGGACCTGAGAAGAGAAAATTTTTTGGGTGAAGAAACTGAACGTCTGCACAGCTTACATTTTATTGCACAGTTTATCGGATAGAAGCGTTTGTAAGAAAATTAGAGTGGTTCTTCAGTAATAACTAATCAACGAGAGTTGCACTTCAACGATTACTGGTGCTGAGTTCGAATTCAGTAAAGGAATTATTTTCGAAGATACCTAGAGGTTAGTGACAGTAGTGAAGAAAAGCTGAAGGCTGCTATTTGGCGATTGTGCAGAGAGTAATTTGTTGGGGAAATTTTTCTGTGTTCGGATTTTGGTTACCGGGAGGGTCAGAGTTGAGCCGAAACAGATTAGGGACAGTGTGAAGAAGGAGACTGCCATCTGGTGATTGAGCGAAGTCGGAACTGTGTAGAAGTTTCCCGAGTTGCGATAGCGAAGGAAGGCGCGAGGGTTGTTGGACTGCGGAACTGGACTGTTGGAGACACTGGTGAGAGGATTTGTGAGTCGGAAATTGCCGGCAGTGGCTGAGTGTTTCGGACAGAGCATCACCGAGGTCTGCAGAAAGGCAGGCAGAGTAGACGGAAGAGCTAGAGGCTGCGCAGTGTTGGACGCGCTGGTCCGCGGGAGTTCTCCCCTGCCGGTGACGACGGGCGTGCTAGCCGCGGCCGGGGGCGGCGGAGGCGGCGTCGGCGTCGGGGGCGGCGCCGGCTTCGCGGGCTATGGCGGCCGCATGAACGGCGTCGCGCCCGCCGGCGCCGGGGGCGGCCGCGCGGCCTCCTCCTCCTCGGGGGCGGCGTCCTCGTCGGGGGCGGCGTCCTCCGCTTCCAACATGCCGCCGCAGCGGTCGCCGTTCGCCATCCAGGAGCTGCTGGGGCTCAGCGACGACTCCGCGGCCCCCGCGAGCGCCCCGCGGTACGGGGGCGGCCCGCCGCCGGGCCCTCTGCCGCCCCCGGGCCAGCTACCGCCCCCGGGGGCGGCGTCCGCCTCCGCCACCGGGCCGTACCAGTACGCGGGCCACGCTCACCACCTGGCATCCCGCATGGCGTACTTCAACGTGGCGGCGGCCGCCTTCCTGCCGCACAACGTGGCCGCCGCCGCCGCCATGTCGGTGCACCACCACCAGCACCACCAGCAGCACCACCAGCACCAGCAGCACCACCAGCAGCTGGCGCAGCACCAGCACCCGCAGCACCAGCCGCCCGCCCACGCAGGGCCTGCCGCCTCCACCCCCGTCTCCGCCTCCGGGCTCGCTGCCGCATCAGGTCAGTGTCTCCGCCTCCTTACCTTCTCATTACTACCGCTGTATCGGCTAGAGCACGGGAGGGTAACTGGCCACGTCCGGCCCGCGACCTGTTTTAAATCTGCCTGCAGAAGAAATTCCGAGTGAACGCAAAATGAAGGTACTCTCAAAAACGCGTGTGTTATGGCACAATTTTCTGGCGTGGCGTGTCGGGAAACCCATTCATATCGCTGCGTTACCCTATACACATTGACCTCACGGATGTTAGAGTTTTGAATTAATGGACTGGAGCGCTGCTTTCGCGTGATTCAGGCCCGTGGGTCACCGAGGGTCACCCATGCCTGCAGTAACACGTCATACTTGACTCACCAGAAATTTATGCTGTTGCTGAATCTGTAGAGTAGTGCGAGGTTTAGTTTACGCTGGAAGGTGGCAGTTAGACAATAGTCGGCGAAGCCAACGAATGTGTATGTAAAACAAAAGCTGTGGTCAAAGATGGGCCTGCAGCGTAATTTAATACGCATATTCGCCCCATATTTAAACACACTTTGCCATACACTTCTCGCCATCAACCGTAAAATTGCAAGGTCAATTAAGAAAATACATAGTCTATTAGGTACTGGACAAGTCTTCGATGAGTACCTTTATGCACATTATGTACCTATCTCGTACATAAATTAGTGTATGATATTTGACGCCAAATGAAGTCCCGGTTGTGGTTGCGTGAGATCTAGGTTATATTGGAAGGTGGCAATCTGGAGTGAGTTGACAATTCCAACGAATATGAATGTCAAATTAAGGTTGCGGTTTCAGACAGACCTGTAGCGTAACCTAGTATTTACGTTCGCGTCATATTTAAGCAAGCGTCTCCATATTTTTCACACTTTTCGTCATCAAAACTGAAACTCCAATTCAGAAAACACACGTTAGATAGTGGACAAGTCTTCGATGAATATTTTTATGCACATTACTATGTAGATATCTCGTGTCTAAACTACGGTAAAAGTTTAACCTGCAACACGAGGACGTCTGCGAACTTTGTATGTTTATCACTATTGGCGAAGCAATCATCGCCAGAGATTCACCAACGGCCCTGATATTGAAAATGTATCGTTTATTTTCCCATTGCTCATTTCTTATTTTTGGTACGGCTAATTCTTATCGAAGTTGATCGTCTTCAGATCAACTTCAGACGTGGACACTTTTCGTTAGGCTTAACCGTAACTGTTACTGACATCGAATGAAAAAACGTTTACGGGAGAGAAAATCTGCCTTATACGAGACAAAATCTTATAGTTTTGTTATCACGCGAACATGTTTCAGCACTTTATGTGCTTTTAGTGGGATTTTTGTTTATTTTCTTTCCGGAAAAATTATCACATGTTAACCTCATATGTAGGTTATATGAATTTTTGCCTAACGGGCATTTATATGTACACAGAGGCGATAGTAATTATTGGGTGTCAAATATGTTGAATTAGTACGTGGTACACTGCTAAAGAAACATGCCATTCCATTGAGGCACATTCTTCACTTACGCTATGCTGCAAGATGTAACTCTAGGACACAAATTCAGGAAATAATACGATTAGATATCTTCCAGCGTAGCGGAAGTGCAGAACATGTAATTCCTTAGCTCGGAGACATTTCTTTAACTGTAACCCATGTATAAACTAATGTGAAATACGAGACATCTAATTATCGCTCGTTTACACGTGTAAATACCTGTCAACCAAATATCTATATAGCCTACGCAGGAGGTTAACATGTAATAGCTATTTTCCTGAAAGAAAAAAAATCTTCTACGCAGGAGGTTAACATGTAATAGCTATTTTCCTGAAAGAAAAAAAATCTTCTACTGAAGACAGAATGTCTTCAGTAATAAGAAAATAATAAGAAAACCGTAAAACGGCGTCTTATTTAAGGCGGAATTTCTCTCCAACTTTTCTTAGCAAGCACGGAAGATATGTAGAGCAAAAACATCAAAAAATAACTGACAACCAGTTACAATTTCTGTCTCTTCTTCTACTAGACAGTAACAAAGGTTACCCCGAGTCATAATGCAACGCAGTTACTTCTCGTATTAATCCACATAAATCCACCTGATGATACTTGTGTAAATCTCCGACACGCGTTGTGGAAATAAACATTCTGTGACTGTTAACAGCAAACATGTTGCATTCGCCGTCTTCCGAGCTATGTAAATTGCGTAAGCAACCGGTCGTTTCCGTATGGAACTACACACAGAATACTCTATATTTTTATGTGCGGTTCCACATGTATAGGACGGGTTTCACACTTAACTACACAATCACCTACATCTCTCTGTTCTTATGTCTGATTCCAAATGTACATGACTGGGTGCTTATTCAATTACAAAGAACCGAATATGGTCACCTTTGATCAAAACTAATCTTAACAGAAAACGTAAATGTGCAACTGAGACGGAAAAATAAACGATAAATTTACGCTATTAAACACTGCATTTATATAGGATTTTGTCCGACAATATTGGTCGCGGAACGTCTATGAGATGCAATTTATGATTCTGGTTAAATAATACCAAATCGTGAATGAAAGTAGTCTTGGATGGAGCGAAGTCTCACAGTTAACTATATCAAACTTTATCAATCCTTCTTTCTTTACGAAATACTTGGTGATGTGGTTCATAACCAATGATGTTTTGAGACCACAGCCGAAGTTTTCGCAAATGTCACTGAAGAAAAAATTGCATCCGGCCTCACTTTTTGAAACTGCACGAAAGGTCCTCGCTGCCGTCTGACGGTGGGCCTAGGTCGGGAACTAGTTACGATGAAATAATTTGTTCACTCAAAAAAGTGTGCGTCGTTGTAGATTTTTCCAGTAGTACATAGTAAAGTATCAGTAACTCACAAAAGCAGGAGTTGTGACGTGATTTTTGAATCCACGCGAAGTTATGATTGTTCAGTCACAAAAACAATTTATTTTCGTTGTCTTAAGAGCCGTTTATCATCTCTCAATACGGGTTTTGTCTTCACAGTCGAGTTTGCATATGAAAGTATCGCGTTGGAGGCATGTAACATTTACTATGCAGACGAAAGCATGCGCCAACGCAGATTCAGTTCCACGAATTTTGTAAATGCTGTACACAGGCGTCTTAAAAATTTCTGGTTGAAGTCTGGAATGTGCTTAAAGCTTTGAACCGATAAATGCAAGGGCATTTCTCCCGTTCGCGTCAAGTCACAGCTTAGGTGTCGCTAGTTCTTTTTTTATTTTATTTTTTCTACTTTCTTGGTAGGAAAAAAAAAGGGACAGCCAGCGCTGCGATATAGATTTTATGCTGCTATTGATCCTATTGCCTAATCTCTCTCTCTCTTTTAAAAAAATTTACTGCCTTAGCATCGTCTCAAAGTGTGCCCAAGAGGAAGTGTTCCGAGAAAACGTCGAATTTGGCGTTATGAGAAGCAGCAAAATTACCTATTTATCACACACTGAAATATTTATAGGGACGAAATTCTTCCGTTTAACTTTCTGGTACAATCTGTTTAATCTTTTTTAAACAACATCATATTCGACATCGACTGTACTATTTATAATAATTTCGACTGTTGCAGTTTCGAGTTTTAAGTCTTTTTCAAGTACTTTGGATGCTGAAAACACGACGGTTGTCGACATTAGCGACGAAAGCGTTGACAACTGCTGTGTTTTCACCACTTCAAAATTTCTTAAAAGTCGAAATTGCAATCGCGTAAATTATAATAAATAATAATAAATAAATAATATTATCGACGGTGAACGTGATGTTATTTTTAAAACGTTCAACGAGACTGTAGTGACAAAATAAATACGACTGTATTTTTATTCGTTGTTCATCCCTAGCGGTAGAAAAATGTTAATCGTACATAATCATTCGACACCACATAGGAACTTAATGAGTGCGATAAGATGAGCTTTGTGGTTTGGAAAACTGAATAACACGATAGAAATAACTCAGGCGGTCATACAGAATTGTTATCTGCAGGTGAACCTTGTTCAACGTTCTCGTAAATATGTGACCACACAGTCACACAAATTAACTTTTCAGTTTTATAGGTTTATCGGTACTTAATAACTACTTTGTGATTAAAAGTTGTACAGCGTCAGTCTTAAGATTTTCTGTTTATTTTTCGTCGCTGTGGGTTTACAGTAGCGTCAAAATTTTGCAGTTATCTTTCTCTGTGAAACTATTTACTCACAAAAATTGCAGGGCTGTGCGGCCATTAGTTCTGCGCGATGGTGACATACATATAGCTCAGATAATGTTTTAAATCTTTTATAAAGTTTTGATACGCGTTACAGCACAGTTTTGGAGTAATCCACATGATAACGACCAATCTGCCAAAATGACAGGATAGAATTTTGTAAATAAACGGTTTTACAGTTGAAGGCAACAATTATGAGCTTTAAAAATCACGATTTTCGGTTGTCTGGCGTTACATGCGGCCGGCCGCGGTGGTCTCGCGGTTCTAGGCGCGCAGTCCGGAACCGTGCGACTGCTACGGTCGCAGGTTCGCATCCTGCCTCGGGCATGGATGTGTGTGATGTCCTTAGGTTAGTTAGGTTTAAGTAGTTCTAAGTTCTAGGGGACTGATGACCACTGCAGTTGAGTTCCATAGTGCTCAGAGGCATTTGAACCATTTTTTCGTTACATGCGATAGATAATGAATTTTACTGTTTTAAGTCACTTACGTTCTCCATTTGTGTCGCTGTATTCAATTGGATGCGCACATTCCTCGAGAGGATAGAGGCTTTGTTGACATTTGCAAGAGGTGAAGCTGTTGTGCTATACTTCCTGATTTTGTCGCAACTTTTACGCGTGAATCCTGTTCCCTGTCTTACGTTTGAGTCATTGTTATTTCAACTGCAGTAACAGAGACCCCGTGTATAGTCACCAATAACTGCCAGAAACCGAAATGTAGACTGTTCACCAAGCACTGGAACCTTCGCTTAGAGGTGTCACTCCTAGTTGTGTATCGCATACCACACAATTAATGTTTCGTATAGTATCAGTGAATCTATCAACGCCTCTGTTTAACATGTTTACTATATGTACACAACGTAACGTTTATTGTATTGACAAAATTATGTTCAAATAACTCGCTTTGCTTAGCAGGAAGAAACAGACTTCGCAGGTACTTGCTTCACTAACTATTCATTTTTACGGCCAACGTTTCGCTTTATTGTCTAGCATTAAAAGTGCATAATATCTTGAAACCTACAGAAGAATTAAATAAACTGTTATAAAAGCTGCGAAAAAGTGTGATCTTTTTGCTCCTGTATTCACGTTTCACTCAGCGAAGTCAACAGCTATTAATGATTTATTTACGTTTAGCCGTTTCACCTAGACATGAAAGAGTTCTTCGAGCACCTAATTTTGTAAACTACGTATTTTTCCGATTAATGCACGTTTTATTATCAGTAGCACCTAGCAGATAAGGCCTACCGCGTTTCACCAGAGCGTTGGTATCATCAGGCACCCGTCAAATAATTATATATCATGTCGTCTGACCACTTTTGCTGTAGGTCCGATGCTCTTCTTGCTGTTGGGGGTGGCAGTGTGGTTAGTTGGTGTAATTTTGCTAATTCTGCCCAGAACGTTAACTATGAACTACAATAAAACATTTCGTACTTTTTACATCTATGTCTTACTACTATATGAAGACAACTTGTTTAATGTTGTCACCAAAATTCTCAAAAATTTATTCAACCATTTGCTTCCAATTTTTATACGATGCTCTCATAAACATTCGGACGGACACAGGCTACATAATACAAGGGGGAAACGTTGTTAGCATAAATATTGAAAAGTTCTTGACGGATGTACTTCAAATTATATATATATATATATATATATATATATATATATATATATATATATATATTGTGTGTGTGTGTGTGCCGTGTATGAGTCCATGAGTCCAACCGAACGTTTGTAAGAGAGCTGTGCAAAAATTAAAAATTTGAAGTACATCCGTCAAGAACTTTTCGATAATTTTTGCTAACAATGTTTCCCCTTTGTATTACGTAGCCTATGTCCATCCGAATGTTTATGAGAGCATCGTATAAAAATTGGAATATGGGTGTGTGTGTGTGTGTGTGTGTGTGTGTGTGTGTGTGTGTCTGTCTGTCCATCCGAGCGTTCACAAAAGTATCATATTGAACGACGAGTCGTTCTCATCAAAAATGTCGAAAAATACTCGACTGATTTATTTCAACTTTTTGCACAACACTCTAATAAGCACCTAAATGGACATTGGCTACATATTTGTTTTATTTTGGTGACGATGATGATGTTTGGTTTGTGGGGCGCTCACCTGCACGGTTATCAACGCCCGCACAAAATCCCAATCTGTACACAGTCCAGTCTCGCCACTTTCACGAATGATGATGAAATGATGGAGGACAACACAAACACCCAGTCCCCGGGCAGAAAAAATCCTCAACCCTTAATTTTGCTGTGGTATATAAACATGCGTATAACATATAAAGCGTTGTTAGCAGATACCTCAAAAAATTCTTGTCCGATTTACTTCAAATTTTTACACGATATTCTAGTAAACATTTTGACGGAATAGGCTAATTTTGCTAAACAACAAGGTATGGGTCTTCTGCTAAGCCCCACTGCAAGAGATAAAATCCTTCGACCTGCTGTGAAAGTGCGTCGTTTCATTTTCTTTCACGCATTCAGTTTTAACTACGATAGCAGGGTATTTCAACCATTACATTAATTGCGCATCCCACACATATATTCTCTCTCCTTTACATAATTTTACACAAAAATTCTTTGCACAACTTACTTCCTTCCTCGGTAGTTTTGTTTATGCGTAACGTTGTAATGTTACCCGTTGGCAGATTAAAACTGTTCGAATTACTGTTACTGAAGCTACCATCGGGACAAATCCAACTGGTGGAGCGGTCTCTGTCGTACCCTGTATACCAGCGATACCCACAGGTATTCTCAGTTATGTTAAGCGACTTCAATTCCCAATCAAGGTTCATTTGCAATAACAATAAATCAGGGCCGAAGTCAGAGAGACGAGATGGACAGATAGCAAGATGGCAATAAATGGACATAGAGATGGGGCAGGAGGAGATGGAGAGAAGGTGTGAGAAGGAGGAGATGGACAGGTGGAGAGGGAATGGGCAATGGGCAGAGATAGGGTGTAGCAGGAGGAGATGGACAAACAGAGAGGTAGAAGAGTGCGAAGAATGGGATTAGGACTTTTATCGAGTTCCCACACTTATTTAGCATTTGTGAAGCACTGTCGCGTTTGCTAATGTCTTATGCTGACAGACATGAACGTGAAGCTACGTCTAGTTTCAATATTTTGCCTTTAGAGCACTAAACAAGATCAAAAACGTGCCCCTTTCACCAAGTCCACAGATCACGGGGTCCCGGGTTCGATTTCCGGCCGGGTTGGGGATTTTCTCTGCCAGAGGACTGGGTGTTTGTGTTGTCCTCATCATTTCATCATCATCATTCTTGACAGTGGCTAGATTGGACTGTGTAGAAATTGGGACTTTGTACGGCGCTGATGACCTCGCATTTGAGCGTCGCACAAACCAAACATCATCATATTTTCACCAAAGTATTAGTGTATATTCTCACAGGAAATAACATAAAATTTATTTAACTTAACACATGCCATACCAAAGTACCGTAAGTTGTATCTCAGCACACAGTGGCTTCACTCTCCTATTTCCTGGCCACGGTCTCCGGTTGTAGCAACTACCCCTACTCCCTTCATTTAGTACCATAACTACTCGTACATCTGGAACCTAACCGCAGAGACTGCTCACGAGCAATTCCAAGGTGAGGGAGGCACAATATGTTCCATTCCATGGCGAAACTGGTCCTAGTAAAACGTTGGAGAAGTTCTGACGCCACCCCATTTGATAAAACATGACTGTGAACTGAAGAAAGGTCGCTTCACTGGAGGGCGACTTGGTTGTTTATATGTTTCATCACTACAAATGCCATGTTAGCGGCATCCGGAAGCTGATTTGCTGCGATTTGTAAGTGTTTTGTTTCGATGCGTCGAAGTACAAGAAAAACTATGTCAAGAACACGTAGTGGAAGGAAACATTGTTTATGGTACACTGCACGCATTCTGACACACACCTGTTAATGGCGTCTAACGAAGTACGTAAAGCTACCTTCCAACATAAGAGACAGACTGCACCATGAGTTGATCCCTGGTCTTACCATAGGTCCAAGTTAGAGTATGGGGATCTACCGGCACGTGAAACCCCTGTTGCGCTGAGACAGTGTACCGTTTGTCACAAACCATAGCACCGTCCCATACAATCGGCCAGAGCACTTGGTCACGTAGCTTTGTCAGTACGTGTCGGACTGTCTGATTCAGCTTTAGACGCAAGTCCAGCACTGCTTTCGTACCCAGAAAATCTGTGTTTCTCGAGACGTGGCGAATGTCATAAGCTTTCAGCCATTCTATCGTCGTACAAGTTAATACGTTTGTCTGGATGGCCATCCACTGCTGCAACCACTAAATAGCAATTATTATTTGTTTTTCTTTCTCCCTTAAGCGTGGTACAATTTAAGGAATTTCTTACACCAGACGTGGTTTAGCTTTATTGACAAATCATCTTCAGTAAGGCTTCTGTAAATATTTTACATGTATGACACATTTTTACAGTTTGATTAATTTTTTTATTAACTCACATTTCTTCAGTAGAGATATTTTTTACTCCAGCATAAAACTAGCTCAGAAATTTTAACACATTACCACACAAGTAGTCAACACTGTACCTTCAAGATGTTCCCCCATGTACGTCGATCTTCCTGCATCAAGTCCTCTCATTATCAAGTCTATATTTTCGAGCCAGGTACTCGTGGGCTGTTCTCTTCTATCTCTTCTACTTCTTCCTTCAGTTTTCCACCCCATGTAAGTTCTGGTATTTCCTCCATTCTTCTTACATGACCGTACCACTGCAATTTCCTTCTATCAAGCATATCACAAATTCTTTCTTTCACTTACATTACCTTGGACACTTCATTGTTCCTTAGTTTTTCTTTTCTTTAAATTGTTGCTGATCTTCTCCCGAAAGTCTGTATCTCATGCTTTCAGCTTATTGATATGTTTCTGATTAGTTCTCCAGGCGTCTGCTCCATAAAGCACAACGCTCTCTAAGATCGACTTGGATTTATTTTTGTCGTATTGATGACATTCCTGGTCCATGAGATTGATTTGAGCATCTATATGAACTTCTGGCCGTTACTAATTCTTTTATCAGTTTCAGCATCTTATTTCCTCACTTTTTCTAAAACAGATCCTAGGTAGCAAAAATTACCGATATATTTGAATTTTCTCCGTATATAAACAAGTTATCTGCATTCATTGCTAAGGTATTCTGTTTATTGATAAATAATTTTCTCTCCCGGTTTTTGTATACTATTGCTACCTGGTTACATACGTAATTTGTGTCGTCCCCAACTTGCGCTTTTGGGACTTGGTCTTCAGCAAACAGTAACTGACACAGATACAGAGAACAGATGTTTCCCTCATTGCTGGCAGACATTTACGACTGCAGCCTCTGCTATCAACGAGAGTTCAAAGTAGGTAATAAAGAGCAATAAACGCCGTAAGTAGAATGCGCACCACATTCACAAGCGAAACGAACTCGGTAAGCATCAGACTTTAATAACGCATTATATACGCAAAACATTTACAGATATATGAGTGATGATGGTTTGACAACTTCGTAAAATGCAGTGAGCTTGGGACAGAAAAACTAAATAATAATTGTTATTCGGAAGATGTTACAAATAAACAAGAATGGTGAGAGAAATGTCCTGTTACATACATACATACGCCTTGGGGCAAAGCTCACGTACTTTTTTCATTTTCTTTTCTTTTAGTCTGTTATTATACAAGAAGAAACCAAACGCTGCACATAAATTAGTACATATGAATATAACACGTAATATTTTAACATAATTTCAAACATATTAGTGTAACTTACCAAATCGGGGTTCAATAAAACATAAACATACATAAAATACCTGCTTAAAATGATATATATAATTTTTAAAATCTACACACTACCTTTTAGCCGTCTGACACACGGATACATATTCATCTGGAATCCAGAAGCACACGCTAGTGTTATGCTGTAGTATCCTACATCACGAACTGTCACCCCTCTCCCTTCTTCCGCGTGTTGCATTTTTCATATTTGATGCACACCATATGGGCATAATGTGCTAACCTCGAAACAGGCCAAGCCGGTGACCGATTTTCGATTAAACCAAGCTGGAACTGACAGTTAAATAAAGCAATGAAATGGCCGTAGTAATAACTGCAAAATTTCAGTACGCCCGAGACTAAGAACGTGTAGATAGCGTCATAATGCCTTTGTTGAGTCAGCAATACCTTATATTCCCTATCAGCAAGCTGGGACTGACCATCAAAGAGGCTGGCGGTTATGTGTTGCTATTTTACCTCATGTGGAGAAGAAATACATCAAATAAGGCTGATACTTTACAAGTATGCACTGAGCTGTTTTTGCACTTTACCTGTACTTGATGAGTTTTCTTCGACATGTTTGAGCGATAAGTCGCCACCTTCAGTGTTTTTCCTTTCGCTCTTAAAACACACGAAACGTAGTAAATTGGTACACAGTGGAAGACAATAACATAAAATTTTATTATGATTAGTCCAGTGTTGATGTTCAGTTCAGTACCTTTTAATTTTTATTCTTCTATGCCTTTTCAATTTGCTTTTGGTCTTAAATGATGTCTGCATGATGAATCTGTGAATTTACAACTACTGTGTGACTATTAGTCGAGCTTTAAGAAAGCATAACATCTGTTAGTCACTCGTTAGCCTTCATTTTCGGGGCGACTACTTTGAAAACTCTTTGAACGCAGAAGCGCAGTTACAAGCTGAAGTTTAGAAAGCAGTCGTCTAGTAAATCGAGCCCTTGACACGGTATTATGCTTTCTAAGGGCTTTCCAAATCGTCACAGAACAGTGGTAAACCCACAATATCGTAATACTCGCATTGTTTAAGGACAAAAGTAAATTTTAAAAACGACCGGTCCACATGTTATGCATGAGACGCCTTATAACTCAACATAACATCTTATTAATGTTGTAGTGTGTAAGGACTAGATAAAGAAATCAGCATGAACGCAATCACAATAAAAATAAAGGTTCGCAGTGCATAAGAACCTACAGTTGATGTATTTCAGAATCAAAAGAAACGGTTACATAACACCTAACCATTCATAAAGTGTTCTGCAAAGGTAGCAACGTCGAAAGACTTGTGAGAGCAGTTGCTTACTCACAGATTATGATTTTTTGCTCTCGCTCAGACCTCCACGCATGAATGTCACATGTACTTCTGTATGCTTTCGATGCGGCTGTCTTTGCATCTGGCTTCACAAATGTGTCTCGTTTTTTTTTTATTTGTGAGCTATTTCTACTTTGGTTTCTTCATAACTATTCGTATTGTACAATATGATAATGATCATGTGTCAGTTACGTTTTCTGTAGCTACCTGTACTCTAGGTATATTGCCTTAAAATCCGTTGTGTGTAAATTAGGCATAAAAAAAAAATTGTGCATCGCTCCTGTGTCGATACAGTGACCCTTTTACTGGATTTTTTTTCTTTCGTGTGACTTTCCACAATCATTAGTAATTGTTGAAAAGACGACATTATTTCCGCGATGACCTCATATTTACAGAGAACAAGCTTTATTTATACCAGGGCAATGCATGTGTTGCACTATATCTTACGACGACAATTTAATAACGTGGAAACTGGTAGTATAAAAATACGTACCATGAGTAGAGTAAGATGAGAGAATATCCTTTCCGTTTCTTGAATCGTTCAAGATATAGAAAGGAAGTTTTCATTATTTTGTAATACGCAGGGAAGCACGTAACTCTTTTACGTGCTGAATGCTTAACTCTAGCATCAGCTGACGTGATGGAGCACGTATGCTTGTTTCTTTACGAAGCGGTATATTTATTTTTAATGACATTCGAAAACTCTTGAAAAGACCAATCTGGCTGTGTAAAGCTTGTTATTTTTGGCGTTGGATTATTTTACAAAATTACCCTAAAAAATGTGCCGAAATTGAGGAGCAAGATGACTGGGCTCGGCTAATGCTGTGTAAACGTCGACAACGCTCCGTCGTCAATAGAAAACTATATGTGCAAAATGTAGCTGTCAAAGAAAAAAAGAAAGAAGAAAGATGCGGTAAAAGTTAGCATACAGCTCCGCAACAAACGCTGCAGCTGAATCTACGTCTACTAATAACCCCCAACTCCCACACACCGATTGTTTAAAGAATCGAAATCTCACGTATAAAACAGCTTCAGACGTCTGATAACGAATGAGGTAATGTGCAAAATATTTCACGTTAAGCACATAAGTGAAAGAAAGTTTGGCAAAGGTTTGAGCTTACATTTAAAGTTTATTGTAAGTCGCTAAAGCCTTTGATTATCAAACGCTCGAGGGAATAGCTTGGGTAATTTCCGCTCCGTTTCAAGTAGAAGTTAATTTTTCACGCATCTCAAATTTATTACGCCATATCTGATGAACTGTGTGCTGCGCGACGATGTAATTTTGCAGGTACGTTCGCTGGTACGTGTGGATGCCGTTTCCGAAGTTGTTGCGGATAGACTTACAAGGAGAAGGCCTCAGCAATGCGATCGACTTTTTGAACTATCTATACGGTGATGTAGGTTAAGATCCCAGGTATCACATACTGCAGCCATTCATTCTGGTGGCCCCTCGTATGCGAATAATTTACGAAAAAAATTGGGAATTTTACGTGAAACTCAATAGCGTTAAAAAAGTTACATTATGTACTCTGCTTGCGTGATATAATGGATAGGATAAATGCATCACATTCAGAAGGCTATGGGCTCGAATCTCGTCAGGTGCACTAATTTTTTTATTTTTACTTTTATTTTTAAATCTTTATCGAAAGGGCTTCATCATTATTTTTTCAGTTAATTGGTTTAAATTTAATTTTGTATGACTATTCCTTTGTCACATCATTTTAATCATTTTATGAAATTTTTCATTTGTTTCATTTTTTCCTTTATATCTTCCTTTTTCCAATCGGAAAGAATTTAATTATCTATTGTAATATTCAATTATTTGAAAATTTCCATGTATCGGTTAACAAACAAAAGATTAAATAACCTTTTATTTGTGAAATGGAGTGAAAAATGCCTTTTTGTTACCAGATGTGCAATGTTTATTTCGCAAGATAATCGTCATACAAACATTTGAAACATCACCTAAA